>NW_015637670.1:296790-296902 GCF_001515625.1 Sinocyclocheilus rhinocerous | reverse complement strand
CTCTTCGTGTTGTTCGTGTTGGCGGTACGGCGCTTCAGCGGTGGTGGTTTCCCCTGTCGAGTGGGTTGCACAGCACTACCCCCACTACCCCCTGTTTGTGTTGCAGGCGGCC
>NW_015637670.1:296152-296606 GCF_001515625.1 Sinocyclocheilus rhinocerous | reverse complement strand
CAGCTTCCGGCTTCGCTACCGTTCGGACGTTCTTGCTTACTGCTCTGCGCTTTGCTTCCTATTTCTGTACTTTTCTCTGATTTTTCTAAGATTTTTACTTCAGCAGATCAGCACAGTGCTCAAACAACATATTTTTGGCACAAACACTAAAACTAAAAACTCTCTGGGGCTGGAATAATACCACGAAAAAGAAGACTTTTGCCTCCCACTGCCAGCAGCTTACATTCCGGAGATGGGAAAACACAGCTGCCCACATTTAAACAGAAGAGAAAGAAAATGCCTCCTGTTGAATCTACTTGCTGCATGAACTACTGCAAACTTCTACAAAGGATTGCGGTTCTTGAAACAAAGTTACTTGCTGGACTTCCAAAACAGGCAGAACACACAGCAGACTGTCATCATGGACCCACTCAGCATACAGCCGATGAGTCCCATGAATCTAGTCAATCTCAAC
>NW_015637670.1:291336-296079 GCF_001515625.1 Sinocyclocheilus rhinocerous | reverse complement strand
GTGATTAAACATGGATCGGATCAGCCAGCAGCTAACATCGCTACTAACAGGCGCTCATTCTCTGGTGGGTCAGAGGTCTTCCATTCATCGGCAAGAACAGCAATAGGGCCCCTGACAGTGTATCCGAACACTAATTCATTAGGACTGAAACCTATACTTGTCAGGGTTTTGCCCTGACACTCTGGTCTCTCTTGCCTGTCTTGGAGTAATTTGTGTTCCTGTGGAGCTATGTTTTGTCTTGTTGTGGTGTTAGAGTTCCTGTCCTGACCTATTCCTGTCCACTGGTCCCCTTGCCTGGTGTCTGGGGTGCTTCAGAGTTTATGGTCAATAAATATCTGAGCTCAGCTCTCTGGTGCCTTGCTCTGGTCTCTCCACCGGCCAACTTAACCTGCGGTCAAACAATCTCTGCATCTTCACCCGAGACTTACCTAGTTTTCTTTGGGCAATAGCTCTAGCTTCATAGAGTCTATAACGAAAGCTACTTACATAGTCTAAAACATTCTCTGGTGGGTCAGAGGTCTTCCATTGATCGGCAAGAACAGCAATAGGGCCCCTGACAGTGTGTCCGAACACTAATTCATTAGGGCTGAAACCTATACTCTTGTACGACTTCACGGATAGCTAATAACATCCAAGGAAGTCCCTCTTCCCAGTCACAGTCAAGTTCAACACAATAAGATCTCAAAAGTGATTTCAGGGTCTGATGGAATCTTTCTAGCGCCCCCTGACTCTGAGGATGATAAGCACTTGAGATGTTATGCGTTACTTTAAGTTGTCGCATGACTTTAGAGAAATGTCGAGACATGAAGTTCGAGCCTTGATCAGACTGAATATTTTTCGGAATGCCAACAATAGACATGAAGCTTGTTAGAGCCTTTAAAATTGATTTAGTAGTAATTGATCTCGAGGGATAGGCTGCAGGATAGCGTGTGGATTGACACATTACCGTCAATAAATAAGCATGTCCAGCTTTAGATCGTGGTAAAGGACCAACACAATCGATGATCAAATGTTCAAAAGGAGTTGTAACAGCAGCAATAGGCTGTAACAGAGCCAACGGAATTTTCTGGTTTGGCTTCCCGGTCATTTGACACGTATGACAAGACCGTATATAATTAATTACATCTCGCTTGATTCTAGGCCAATATAATTTTCTCAAAATTCTGTCATAGGTCTTTCGTACACCTATATGACCAGCAACACCTTCATGAGATAACTGCAGGACAGCTTGACGAAAAGTAACAGGAACCACAATTTGAATCCTAGGGTCGATTAAAATGTCAGAACACCTAGGTTGTTGCCTACAGAGCAATCCGTCCCGAAGAAAGTAGACAGGAAGTGAATTCTGTTCACCTCTTCCTTCCTTCACCAAAGAAAACAGATCTTGGAGGGTGCAATCCGACTGCTGTTCTCGGATTAGTTCATCCCGAGTTACATTTTATTGTGATGACCATGTTAATGCTTGTTCTTTATCTCCACTGTATAATGAACTTTCAGGCTTGGAATCAGATTTTTCCACATAGTCAATGACAGATGGTAACTCAGACACAGGGGTCTCATCCTCAATACTAGTGCACACAGTATTACGGTCTGGCTGGGAAGAATCCACAAAGGAAATAAAAGCATCACCAAGAATACTTTCCCTTTCGTCTGATATCATTCTCTTGGCCTTGGTTCGGGATATCGCACATGCAGGGAATAAGTTAGGACAGTCAGGGGAGTCGTCTATTTTGCCTACATCAGGAACCACTATAGGTGGAACTCCACCATCTGACTTTTCCCACACATTTCCCCCTGCTAAATCATTGCCAAGTATAAAAGTGACACCAGGAACAGGAAGCACAGCACGAACTCCAACGACAACATTACCTGAGACCAGTTTTGAGGTGAGATGTATGTGGTGTAAAGGAACTTCCATAAACCCCAACTCAAACCCTCTAACTAGTAGATGAGTTCCAGTAGCAGTACTATCAGACAAACGCAGAAGTCCTTCCAATAAAAAGGACTGCGCAGCCCCAGTATCTCGGAGGATACAAACAGGAATGGTCTTCTCAGAACCAGGCAAGGACACAGTCCCCTCTGTAAGAAATGGTGCATAATCATTATGACTCTTAACATCTTCAATCTCCACCTCAGAGATATCCCTCTGCTTAGGCGGTTTTTTCACAGATTGGGCAGGACTATGGTTCTCACATGTAGAAATTAATCCGACAGTTTTAGCAGCCCTCTCTTTTTTCTTAAGAACAGCACAATCAGAAATTTTATGTCCTGCCTTTTTACAATAAAAGCAAACAAGCTCTCCTTTTATACGTGTATTAGCAACAGCATGATCAGTGGAAGGACTAGAAACAACATTCTGACGTACTATAGTCGCTTTGCTCTTACCAAAGACACTCATCTTAGGTCTATGCAAATCATTTAAATGGCTAGTCGAACCTCTGTGAGTAAGAACAAATTCATCGGCCATGAGAGCAGCATCTGACAATTTACTCACCTTATGCTCATTTAAATACATAGCGACAGCATTCAGTACGCAATGTTTAAACTCTTCCAAAAGAATCAGTTCTCTAAGCTGTTCTTTAGTGGTTACTTTCATCGAGGTACACCAACAATCAAACATGTTTTCTTTTTCTCTGGCAAATTCAAGGTAAGTGCACTTTTCAAATTTGAAAAAAATTCTAAATCTCTGACGATATGCCTCAGGTGCTAATTCATATGCTTGCAATAGTGCAGATTTAACAATTTCGTAGTCACCGCTTTGCTCAACAGTCAGAGCTGAATAAACTTCCTGTGCTCTCCCTGTTAACACACATTGCAGCAATAATGTCCAAAATTCTCTGGGCCATTTCAGCGACTCTGTGACACGTTCAAAATTAGAAAAATATTTATCTACCTCCCTCTCAGAAAACGGCGGTACCATTCTAATGTTTTTAAAAACATCAAAAACAGGTGCTGCAGAGACTGATTCATTAGATGACACAGAAAGTGGAGTTTTAACAGTTTTCGCAGTCATTTCGAACTCAAGTTTCCTCAACTGAAACTGCCTTTCTTCCCTTTCTTTTTCAAACTGCAACTGCAATTTTCGCATCTCAAACTGTTGTTGTAATTTCTTTACCTCAACATCTCTCTCTAACTCTCTCTTTCAAAGCACAAGCGTCACGGTCAGCACGAAGCTTTTCCACATCAATATGTAGCTGCTTTTATTGAAAAGACATCTCACTAAACTTTACATTTCTGTCAGTATCAAAAAGAGGAGACGTTAAAGACTCTTCAGGGTTAATAACTTCATTTCTTACCTCTAAAACACCCCGCTCGTAAAGTGCACTTCTCGGTGTTCATCAGAGTTTCTTTAAGCTTATTATCATTACTCGTTACCTCCACTCTAAAACGCTCTGCAATCTGCAACAATTCTTCCTTTGTGCATCTCTCCAGTAATATTTCTGAAGAAAAACGCGAATCTTTGACTACGAAGACATTTTTGGTACAATAAGAGTTACGCTAACACAGAACAAAACAAATGTGAGGACTCCACTATAAGCTACAATATTGAAACTACAAATCCCATAAGCCACTTCGCCAGGGATCGTCGCAGCATAACACGCTCCAGTTGCAAACCCCGCCCAGTTACAAGATAGATGAAAACTTACCACAAGTCGTTCAATACATCATCTTCATACTCTCGGCAGGCATAACAAACAACACGGACACGGAAAACAGCAAACAGTGTCACCTTAAATGAAAGTGAGACTTCAGCTCCAAACTATAAACTAAACGAAACTAACTAAACCTACCTAATCTTCAAAGGTGTACCGGGCTCGAGGCGGCATTTAAACGCTAAACTCTGGGACAATTGGTACATTTAAACCAAAAGCCCAAAGCGTACCCCCGACAGAGATTTTAAAACCTCCGCCCAGAATAAACTTCAAAAATATGAAAGGCAAAACAACAAACAAAAACAACAAATGTGTCCCGATGGAAGGATTATAAACCCAGCTGAGAACACTCTAAATACCTGAAGTCTGCTCATTTACACAGGTGAACACTGAAAACATCATATACTCACTTATACATGTAGCGATTCGGGACGAGCCCCCAATTTTATGTTACGGCCAGCTCGTTACAAGCCACAACATAAAAGAGGAATCACACACCACTGTTCAATCAATACAAATGTATTTATTTTCTTTAACAAATATAACAATAAGCCCAAAAGAGCAAACATAAGTCTAGGGAAAAATAAAGAAACAAAGGAAATAACAACAAAATAACAGTAACAAAATCCTAAGGCTACATGATACAAGAAATGTATAAAAAACATATATATGAATCAGAGCGATGTCACATTCTGGTCAAGAGCTGCTCCTGGGAGAACTATCCCTCCAGGAGTGCTAACCTCAATGAACATCCTGAAGTCCTTATATAGTCTACACCCCTAATTATCATTAATTAACATGGAGGAGTGATGCAAAACTTCCACAGTCTGCCACCAACAGGTAAGGAGAACACTCAGGGTCATCACAAACAAACTTGGTGCAAGAGTGCTAAAGGACAACATCTACTTCTCCATCCGTCATCCTTCAGTAATGTGTGCCAAACTACTCAACCTGAATGGCACACACACACCTGGACAGAGTATGAGCGACGACAGGACTTCATTTCAGCTTCCGAGTCATCATGTGGTTGACACATCCCACAAGGACACTGATAACACCACGCAGCCACAACAAGCACTGCTCATGGAAA
>NW_015637670.1:279408-288681 GCF_001515625.1 Sinocyclocheilus rhinocerous | reverse complement strand
AGGACACTGATAACACCACGCAGCCACAACAAGCACTGCTCATGGACACCATCACGGCTGAGCCCTTCCCACAGAGCTCATCACAGACAGACTGTGACGTATCAGAACAGCTCCAAGACTCGGCACCCAAGGACAACTTTCTGGAAAACAACCAGGGAAGCCAGGACAACACTGTCTTTTGAATATCTAGGGATTGTGTTGAAAGGTGCTCCACGCATTCTGTTTATCATTATTTACAGGCCTCCAAAATACTCTCCAGCCTTTGTTGGAGTTCACAGAAATGCTATCAATGATTTCCTCAGAGTTTGACTGTTTTGCTATTGCAGGGGATTTTAATATTCACATAGATAATGCAGAAATCCAAACCACAAAATAAATTATAACAGTTTTAAACACTTTTGACCTGATTCAGCATGTGCATGAACCTAGACACAGTCGTGGACATACGTTAGATTTACTCATCAGTAGAGGTCTAAACATTTCATCCATTGTTGTTAAGGACGTAGCACTATCTGATCACTTCTGTATTTTCTTTGATATATTCATCTCTGTCACCACTGAATCTAGATCTGTCTCTGTCAGAAAGAGATGCATTAACGAAAACACTAGTGTGCTATTTATGGAGGCTATATCTTTAACACGGTTGCGATGCAGTTGTGTCCTAATACCGCCTCCAACCGGCAGGGAGAACCGTGCCTCCCCTCCCGGGTCTGTAGGTACTCGACTGGCCAGCGATGCTTATACGACCTGTGGAGAAGCTGCCTCTGCCTTACACGCTACGGCGTGATTGCAAGTGCACCAGGCCAAGGCACTGAGGGACTTGCACGAGGGTGGTCACGACCCGGAAGTTCTCAGAGAACGCCGCACCGCGACGGACCTCGCGCTACGAGCGACGAAGGTTACGGCGCGGTCTCTGGGTCATGCGATGTCCACTATGGTGGTCCAGGAGCGCCATAGTCTGGCCGACATGCGCGAGATGGACAAGACACGATTCTTGATCACCCCCGTGTCCCAGACCGGCCTTTTCGGCGATACGGCTGAGGGGCCACGTACAACGGGTTTGCAGTGACAGGGGTTTGGACGGGGCCCCCCTATTGGCCCACCCGGACCTGGTTCCCGGAACTAATGCTCCTCATGACAGCCCCTCCTTGGCCTATTCCTCTGAGGAAGGATCTACTGACTCAGAGACAGGGCAGGAGCCTGCAAGCGCTGCCTCCGGAGGAGGCAGACCCAGCACTAGCTTTGCTCTGTCCTCTCCTGGGCGCTGGCTCGTGGCGCCTCGCTGGCGGATAAATGTAGAGCTGCGGGCTGGGCGACCCCTAACACGTTCACTAGATTCTATAGCCTTCGTGTGGAGCCGGTATCCTCGTATGTTCTCACCTCAAACGGGTAGAAGCATTGAGTGGCCCCGGCTCCGGGTTACTAAATGGTACAGCAACTGTGGCGACGGGACGTAACGTCTCCGTTCCCTCCTTCAGGGAGCGAGGGTTACCATACGTAACCGAGACAATCTTACACATCAAGTGCACGCTTCCATTTACCATATATAATATGCAGAAGATAAAATATATATATACAGTGGGTACGGAAAGTATTCAGACCCCCTTAAATTTTTCACTCTTTGTTATATTGCAGCCATTTGCTAAAAAAGTTAATTTTTTTTCCTCATTAATGTACACACAGCACCCCATATTGACAAATACTGAGCATTTTTCAGTTTTTCTTTTTTAATAAATCTGCAAAGATGTCAACAATTCTGTGTTTTTCTGTCAATATGGGGTGCTGTGTGTACATTAATGAGGAAAAAAAATTAACTTAAATGATTTTAGCAAATGGCTGCAATATAACAAAGAGTGAAAAATTTAAGGGGGTCTGAATACTTTCCGTACCCACTGTATATATATATGTGTTGTATAAATACAATTTCATACTCGTTGCCATGTGATATCGCTCTATATCAATATGGCTTTAATGCGACCGTAGGCATGAGGCCGCTTATCGAGAGATTCTGCAGATATTGAACAATATCACATGGCTACGAGATATTGCTCATATACTGTATCTTTCCCCATTGCAACAAAAAGTTGCTACTTACAAATAACCATGAAATTGATTATATCTGCCACTAACTGTGCAAATTACGGCACTATATAAGGATCATATTCAATATTCATATTCAAACAATATTATATATTATATAAGGAAGAATAGCAGATACATACATAAGGCATGCAATTACATATGTTGACAGGCAGGAAGAACAGCCTATCGTAGTCCTCTGACCGAGGAATATGATTGGACAAACACTTTATTGTCCTACGCCTTCCACAGATAATATAAATACATATAAATACATTTAGACTACTTAACCTAGTGATTACTATCGGGATGTGAAGAAACTTTCAACCAGCATAACACAAAAATTGTTTTGAACCAATTCACCTACCCTGCCTTATTGGCTTGTTTAGACAAGCCTTCCATAAAAAAGCCCTGAAAATAAATTAAAGAACACATATTATACAGAAGCTTCACATTTAATGGTATACTGTATGATTATTTGTTTGCATTTAATATATACTTTTAATAAAACATTTGCAATGAGTTTTTGTTATATTTACAAAATTTTGACAAGCGGGCATAATCAATGTGTGGTGTTTGGAGTGCTTCAAAACACTGAATCAGTTTGCAAAAGCAATTGGTTCATTAGGTTGGTTACTTCCATGACTAACACTGCAAAGTAAAGTAGAGTCACCTTATATCCGCCTTTTTCCTACACCCCATGAAGCTTTGTGTGAGTCATCTGAGTAGCTTCCATTAAACAGTCAGTAAAATGTGTGCTCTATGAACGCAATAATTTTGACAGATAACAAATACTGTATATTTACCTGCTTTACCTCCAGTAACCACTCCTAATATGGATTAGAAGGTATAAGGGGAGAAAATGACATTGTAACACATCCGTGTCAAACTGACAGATAAGGATTGTCTGTCATAAGGATCCCATAATTTAAAATGCAGAAAGCACGTTGGGAAAAATGTGGATAGACTACGGTTTAAGACACTTACAAACCTTCATTTTACGGTTAAGACATCGTGATATTCACAAACCTTGGTAATTCCAGCAACTTTTTTTTTTTTTTATCTTTGATTAACTCATTTAAACACCCTAATATCCTAATGTTTAAAATGCAGACCTGCTTGGTGAATTATTATATTATTATATTAAGTGGTCGTTGAATGCTTGAATCTGATTGGTTGATGAACGTTCTAAGGTGTGCAATTATTTTCAGGGAAACGCACAGCTAATGTAGTTCCAGCTAGGTCTTGACTGCAATTCGTGTCCAAATCACTTTGCCAACTGATTTCAGTTATTTCAATGGTCCTTACAGCATAAAACAGCAAAATAACCAAAACCCACAGCAAAACTGGTCAAGCAAATAAATATAGTAAACAATATGATAAAAAATGACAAATGATTTCTCTGTTTTTAAACTAAATTATGTTGTATTATGTACCGAAAGCACATACTGTACTCTCTTTCTCCTGCTCTCCCATACAAACGGACACATATACAGTACTGACACAAGCACACACACGGAAACATACACACACACAGAAATGTCTTGTCAGCGCTGCTCTGAGCATTTAATCAGTAAAATAGTTTAGCAACTTAGTACTTATTTTAGCAACATGACATTTCTCACTAGCGAGGTAATAACTGTGCTGTTCTTAAAAGAGATGCATTTACAGTTTCACTATTAGTAGAGATTGCTGCCGAACACTGTTGAGAGAAGCACAGGTAAATCACTCTCTCGCTCTCTCTCTCTCTCTCTCTCTCTCTCTCTCTAATAACTTCATTATTAACTGCATTAGTCTGCTAGGTCTAACACAACGTTTCAGAAGCGTTGGATGAGATGCGTAAGAAATTAATCCTACACACAAGAGCAATTTAAGGACAAAACCCAGACGAACGTCTTGCAATACAACATCTGAACCATATTTGAGGTGTGGTAACCGTAGTATAAGCAGAATACTTGACTCCGATCCCTTGAATTAGGCCTATTAGAAAATAATACACACCGGTGCTGTGGCCGCATCACCACCTCGGGTGTGCATTATTTTCTAATAATTCAACAGCCCGTTGTCAATTATTCCTTACACAGACACCTTTATAGCTATTCATCTATGGAGAGTCTCCAGGGACTCATATGAAACTTTGGGCATGTCTGAGGCGGTTTGGAGGACCTTTTTAGTTGTATCTTCAGACTCCAGTGATATTTTAAAATGTATGGCTAATATTCTAATATTGAGTCAAATGATGGCTCCACATGCATCCACAGAGGTCTCGGCTAAAGCCCTGAATAACAGCTGAGCCTAGAACCGCCCATACTATACACTTCACAGCACTTTACATTTTACAGATTAGGTTAAAGTGTCAAAGTGGCGTCACCTTTATATCTGTAAGGATCTGGAAATTGTTGTCTGCGGTCAGTGTCACTGATTTAGATAGTATATCCAGGTTCTTCTTCGGGTGGTTCTTAACTATGATCTTCACATTCATGTTTCCTCCAGAGTAATCCTGAGCCTCCACAAACAGGTTCTCTGAGGAACCCACCCTCAGCAGATTAGGAGCCGACAGAACAAACCTGAGGATATCGTTTGAGAGCGTTTGAGAACAGATCTGTTAGTGAATCCATGAACAAACAGTGTGTTTGATACTCACAGCGGGTCACATAGTGTGAGGAGCGGTGAGGAGAGCAGAACAACAGTCAGAAACAGCAGCTTCACCTCCATCCTGACTGTCTGTGTGTGTCTTCCTGTGAGCGTCTGTGAAGCTGCAGCAGCTCTGATTTATACCCGCCTCCACCACCCTCAGAGTCCAAACTTCTCACTGTTGCTCTCTGTTTGTTTGCATTTCCTAATGTTTGGAATCACCAACACACATTTTTTTGTAATAATATGATGCTTCAGTTCACCAGTGTAGAATTTAAAAATTGCAAGTAATATTTAGGTAACAAATAACTATGTATATGTTCATACATTTTATAGACAGTTTTGTGAATCAAACAGGAGATTCATATAGATCTCATAAAAATTTGAAGAGTTCACGGCAGTCCAATTCAGATTTCCCGTAAATGACCTGCAAAAACCGGTTGTGTACATTCAACCTTTGGTAAATTGGCAGCTGCTCTGTTGATCTTGTAGGGATCAAAAGAAAGGTTTCTTTCTTAATTTACATTGTTGCAGCGCTTGTTTTCATCCTTAGTCTGAATGCTCTCTTTTAGCAGTCTGTTTTGAGTGGTCTACCTGATCAACTCGAACCACCGACTTGTGCAGGATGTTTTACGGTAGCAGTAATTCTTGATTTTATACCTCTCTTACAGTGCAGACGTGATAACTGTGTCATGTTTCTACATCACAGCAAAAAACTATGTCCAGTAATGTACTGAACTGCATTGACTCAACAGTTAAAAATCCAAATTCAGAATATCCTCTCTGTAGTTCAGGACTAGCAGTGCAAAATTCAAACCACTTGTGAGCTGTGATGAGATCTGTGAATGAGGCCACTTTAGAAAGATGAAATCTGTATCACCATCAATAAATAACCACCATCACCTGATCACATTTGATTTTGGTTTCCTTTGCAACAAATAATGTGCTTTCTAAACACACGGTTACAAAGACCGCGGAAAACATAAAAAGTAGCTAAAGAGTCAAGAGCCCAATGAAAGCAAACTCTATTCATTATAATGGTGACTTCAAACCAAACTATTATTTTTATTAAAACTTCCAAACATCTACACCTGTTAATTCTCAATAAGAACTTTTGTGCACGCATTAAAGAAGACAAAAAGACATTCATGTTTGTAACGAGTGAAGCTGGTACTGCTGTTTTTGTTGTTTAATCCTCCTCTGAGATCTTGAGATGTTTAAGCGGGGGTTAACGACACCAAGCTGCGGCAGACGGAGACACTGAAGAGGGACTTCAGGAGCCTGATCGAGACGGTGCGCCGCACATCGCCCGCGATGACGATCATCGTGTCAGGACCGCTTCCCACGTATCGACGAGGACTTGAAAGGTTCAGTAGACTTTTTGCTTTAAGTGAATGGTTATTGTCATGGTGTAAAGAACAGAAACTGCTCTTTGTTAATAACTGGACTCTTTTCTGGGAGCGTCCTAGGCTATTTCGCGCTGATGGCCTGCACCCCAGCAGAGTCGGAGCGGAACTCATGTCGGACAACATCTCCAGGACGCTACGCACCATATGACTAGTAAGTCAAATCTCAAATAACTGCCCTGATGACTTGTGTTCTACCCGCTTAAATGATAGAAGTACTGGCTTGCTTAGTTGGGGACACTTCATTTCCAGCGATATCGTTGACTTGATTGCAAATTATTGCAAAGATACTATTTAAACTGAGCTGGATGTTGACATCACTGAATTCAATGATGAAATGTCTTTAACTGAAAAATGAGTGTTTACTATTGTCATTTTGCATTATTGACACTATTTTCCTAATTAACGCTGTTCAGTTGCTTTGACACAATCTGTATTGTTAAAAGCGCTATATAAATAAAGGTGACTTGACTTGACTTAATGGATTATATCACCAGTTGATTTCATCTAAGGCTGTAGCTGTATGTTGTAGTCACTGTGTTTCTCTCTTTTTTTTTCAGTGATTCTGCTTGTTAACAGCAGGTGTCTTCAATAATGCATTAATGATCACTTGATTAATCACTTAATTATCTCATTACCTCTAACATTGATTCAGTGTTTTTTTAACACTCTGTAGTGTGCATTTCATTAACTCATCTGGGCTGTCTCATGTGGGGCCCTCACAGAAACTGAGGCTAAACCTGTCTGGGCCCCAGTTAGTTCACCTAGGTGCCACCCATCTTGGCCCTGCGTGGGTTTTCTGCATGAGATAGTATTAAAATAATATTTTTAATATACAATATACAATTCCTCTGACTTTGGAAGTCCATGTAATGATGTTTTTCTCACACAGTGAGCAACCATTGTTTGGAGATGTAGCTCCATTACGGGAAATACTGGCAGGCAATAGCGGTTCTGGTTTATGTGATGCCTAGGCAAAATCAGACATGACGCGGGATTATTCTTCACCTGAATTAGAAACTTAGCCCTTCTGGTCTTTAGCGATGCAAGGACAAAGTTTGAGTGCGCAAATGCCATATCCGAGCAATCAAAAGGCCAATTCATAAGAGAACATTGTATATTTGAAAGCGCGTGTCCAGTTTTGTGGGAGAGTGAAGAAAATCTGCCTGCGAGTAGAGAGATTCGTATTTGAGCATTACATGGATGTGCTATCATAATGCGTTATCGACATTTGTCATTAAAATAACGCAATAGAAGCTGCCCAAAGTATAAATTATAAAGAGAGATATATTTAAAGTATAAAGAAGAGAAGAAAGTTGTGTCTGAAAGCTGCTTACACCGGTGTGTGCCCATCAGCATATTGCCGCTCTAAGCGGCTGCCTATATGCCAGGATCCGCCAATGATGGCAGGTCTAGAAAGGAAGCGTTTCAGGCAGATGTTTTCTGTTAGACAGATGAACTCCCTTTGGCGTGGACTGTTGGACTTTGTAACTTTGCTTATTGTTTACATGCACAAACAGAATTACCACACACTAAAGGAAAGGGAAAATCAAAAATAGGTCACCATAAAAGACTTGTGAATAGCCCTACCAATATTTCTATCTTGCAGATATGACTGTGTATATTACATTATATTATATTATGCACGTGTAGGCTATATTTCGCATGCCATTCTTTTATTCATAAAATATAAGTATTTTTTATCTTTTATAGCTTAAATTAATAGTAAATGATGAATACAGTCAGAACAGAGACTTTGTTTATTTTGTAAGGCCTTGTCCACACTAATACGTTTTTGTTTGAAAAAGCATCTTTTTTTTTTCTCTCTTTGCTTTGGCCTTCCGTCCACACTGAGATGGAGTATTTGTTGTGGAAACAAAGCTTTTTGAAAACGCACTCCAAAGTAGATATATGAAAACTGCATTTTCGAGTTGTAGTGTGGACTCTGAAAACAGAGGTATTTGAAAAGGATGTCCAGGCTGGAATATTGCAATGCTCTCTTAGCAGGTCTTCCAGCCAGTTCTATCAAACCTCTACAACTAATCCAGAATGTGGCTACAAGATTAGTCTTTAACGAGCCGAAAAGAGCGCATGTCACACGTTTGTTCATCTATTTGCACTGACTACCAATAGCTGCTTGCATAAAATTCAAGGCATTGATATTTGCCTACAAAACCACCACTGGCGCGCCCCTATTATTCTATTTTTTTTTTATGTTCATAATTTTGTTTAGACTACTAGAATATGCGTACATGATTTAACGTAAATAATAATAATAATAATTTACATTGTTGTAGCAGCTGTTCTCACCCTGTCTGAATGCTCTCTTTTAGTTTCAGATTCTTTAAAACCCTCCTTCCATAAAATCCCGTCCGCTTTGATTGGTCTACCTGATCAATCCAAACCACCTTAGCAAGCACAACTTGTGCAGGACATTTATACCTCTCTTACAATGCAGACATGATGTTATGTGTAATTTTTTACATCACAGAAAAACTCTATGTCCATTAATGTACTGATCTGCATCCAACTGCACGGTTCAGGAAGCAGTTTTAAGAAAAAGTTCGAGACCACAACAAAAGTGTCACGAATCCGGTCTATAAACTTCCGTTCACTCACCACCAGAAGTCACCCGCTCTCCACATGGACTCTCACAAAAGTGTCACGAATCCGGTCTATAAACTTCCGTTCACTCACCACCAGAAGTCACCCGCTCTCCACATGGACTCTCACACTACACAGACTGTTACACATCACCCTGGATTACATTTCCCATGCTCCATTGCACTAATCACAAGCTCACCTGAAACCAATCACACACAGCTGCTTCCAGTAACACACACTATATAAATCAGTCTCACACCACCATTCAACGCCGAGTATTGTCTGCGTTTATCGCTCTCCAATTGATAGTACATTACGGAGCCATTTCCCTGTCTTAGTTTCTAGTTTCTAGTCTCAGTTCCTAGTTCTAGTCTTAGTCTAGTCTCGTTGTGTTTCCTGATTTCCTGGTTTCTGATTCTTTTCCACGTATCTTGGATTTACCTTTTGCCTTGCCGTTTCGGACTGTGTTTGCCCCTCGCCTGGACTATTGCTCTCGTTTACGGATTACCTCTCTTGTCAAGCCCTCTGGATAACGTTCGCTGTCGTCTGA
>NW_015637670.1:273514-279193 GCF_001515625.1 Sinocyclocheilus rhinocerous | reverse complement strand
CCGTTTTGGATTGCTCTTTTGTCTTGCCTGTGCCATACCTGTTTGCTGTTGTTCGACCCTGCCTGTGTTTTTTGACCATGTTTATTAATAAAAGTTTGCATATGGATCCGCACGCCTCTCGTCTCGTCGGCTCCGTTACAGAATACTCGGCCACACAAGGATTCAGCAGAAATGGACAATGGCTAGGTATGGACACTACAAGATTACTAGTAACCCTTAAACAAGGCACACGATCACTGGAGAGCTATATTCGAGAGTTTTTAACCATCGTTCACTATTCAAAGTTACCAGACATTATTTTTATAGAGTTTTTCTGTGATGAATCAATCAACCTCTTCAGTCTAAGCTTAGATGCGAGGTTCCGCGTTCGTCACTCAGCCAATTTTTGGATTATGCTTTGTTGACTGTTGGCTCTCTATTCACTGTGGGTGTCACGGAGGAACGCGACCCAGCACTCACTCGTGTAATGGTGGCCGCACTAGAGCACGCTCACAAAATGGCGGCGACAGCGGAGCCTGATCTCAAAATGGCGGACACAACAGCTCCCCTTTATGTCACAGCTGCCAATCCTGAATCAAGTAAAGTCACCGCTGATCTTCCTGAGTCAAGTTAAGTCTCAGGTGATCTTCCTGAGTCTAGTCAAGTTTCAGCTGATCTTCCTGAGTCAAGTCAAGTCACAGCTTCCATTCCTGAGTCAAGTCTCAGCTGCTCGTCCAGAGTCTCGTCACATCACAGCTGTTCATCCAGAGTCACGTCACATCACAGCTGATCTTCCAGAGTCCCGTCACATCACGGCTGATCATCCAGAGTCTTGTCGCTTCCTATCTGTTGCACCCAGATCTTCAAGGTCAGTTTTTCAGTCTCCCAGACTGGCATCCAGCATGGAGGATCCACCGCTGGTGTCAGCACATGCAGCTGGTATCCCTAAACCAGCGATCTCAGACCTTTCTGTTCCTGAACTGATTCCCGTGTCTGTAGCACTTCCCACATTGGGGATCGCCACTATGATGTCTCCAGAGGTGGCGGCTGCCTGTCCTGTCACGGCTATGGAGGCCGTCTGTGAACTTTCTGCCTGTCCTGTCACGGCTATGGAGGCCGCCTGTGTACTCTCTGCCTGTCCTGTCACGGCTATGGAGGCCGCCTGTGTACTCTCTGCCTGTCCTGTCACGGCTATGGAGGCCGCCTGTATACTCTCTGCCTGTCCTGTCACGGCTATAGAGACCATCTGTGAACTCTCTGCCTGTCCTATTAAGGCTATGGAGGCCATTTATGAACTTTCGTCCTGCTCTGAACCGGCTGAGGAGGCCATTTATGAACTCATGTCCTGCTCCGAGTTGGCCAAAGAGGCCATCTTAGAACTCCCAACCATGCCTGTAACAACCACAGAGACAGTACATGGACTTTATTTTTGCCCCAATTCAGCCAAGGGATTTCCCTGGGAGCTCTCAGTCCAGTCTGTTACGACCGAGGCCTTAAATGCACCTTTTCCCTGCTCTGTTAGCTCTGTTATGGGCATAAGGGCCATTAACGAACCATTTGTCTGCCCTGCTAGCCCTGTCACGAGCCCAGAGACCATTAATAAACTGTCTGTCTGTCTAAATCTTACTAATGAATCTGTTCCTGAATCATATGCCAGTCCCGTTTCCCTCCATGAGTCTGATGTTGAACCATCTGTCTGTGCAGATTCTATTAATGTCTGTTTAGTTTGTCACTGAAGTGACTCCCAGTCCAGTTTCTGTTAATCCATCCAAATTTGAACTGTCTATCTGTCTGGATTAGGGCTGTGCGATATTGAAGAAAAATGCGATATGCGATAACTCATTAAATAATGCGATATTCGATATGCGATACAATAATGCTTAAAGTGCCACATGCTCAGATGAAACCGTTTTACTCAGCTGTTGCTGAGTCAGTTCTGTGAACTTCTATAAATATCTTGTCATATATATATGGTTATTTGTATGTATGTATGTATGTATGTACCAAGAGTTCCTGTAAAACCACAACAAATTCCTTGTGTTTGCGCACACTTAAGTGGTGAATAAAGCTCATTCTGATTCTGATTCTAATAAGAAAGCACCCCTACAACAACTTCTGAATTTACTCTTTGAATTCAATATGCACTGATGATTCTTATTTAAGCTACAAAAGTTATTTCGGTAAGAGCAGTGAGTGATTTTCTCTTTGTCTTTTGTTCATGGCCCCAAATATTGCAAGCTGTAGCGATATGCATATATCGCTACATATGCGATATGTAGCGATAGATATGTGATATGTACATTTGCGATATTTCGATAATTTCGATATATTGCACAGCCCTAGTCTGGATTCTGCTGTTGAGCGTGGTTTTGAGCTGTCATACTTGCCCGTTTCTATCAATAAGTCTAATTTTGAACAATCTGTCTGTCTGGTTGAAACTAATGAGTCTGATTCTGAGCCATCTGTCTGTTCAGTTTCAAACAATGATCTTGAGTTTGAACATTCTGTCCATCCAATTCCAGCTAATGCAGTTGATTATGAACTGTCTGTCTGTCCAGTTTCAGCCAGTGAGCTTGTTTATGATCTGTCTGCCTGTTCAGTTGTCTCCAGGGAAACTATGGTTTAACTTTTTGCCTTCCCTGCCTCAGTCTTTAATGCCATAGATGCACTGTCTGTCTTTTGTGTCTCAGTTTTCCCTAGGCCCCAGTCTCTGCCATAGGTCCCGGCTCCATCTGTTCCACCCTGGTGGTCTTCTGCTCCACCTACTCCGCCATGGAGGTTTTCTGTTCTACTCTGGTGGTCTTCTGCTCTGCCGTGGAGGTCTTCTGCTCTGACCTGGTGGTCTTCTGCTCCACCGTGGGGACCTTCGGACCGTCTGCTCTCCTGTGGTGGTCCTCAGCTCCATCTGCTTCGCCGGCTCCATCCTGGTTCTCTGCTCCACCCTGGCTTCCTGCTTCACTGGTCCTGCCTTGGTGCCCTTCTCTGCCGGCTCTGCCTAAGTCCCCGGTCTCTCCACTTCCATGTGGGCCTGGCCCTCCGTCCCTCCCCGTTACGCCTCTGCTCCACCGCCCTCCTGGATTGCATTGTGTTGGAAGCGTCTGGAAGCCGCTCCTTGGGGGGGACTACACAGACTGTTACACATCACCCTGGATTACATTTCCCATGCTCCATTGCACTAATCACAAGCTCACCTGAAACCAATCACACACAGCTGCTACCAATAACACACACTATATAAATCAGTCTCACACCACCATTCAACTCCGAGTATTGTCTGCGTTTATCGCTCTCCAAGTGATAGCACTTTACAGAGCCATTTCCCTGTCTTAGTGTCTACTTCCTTGTCTCAGTTCCTAGTTCTAGTCTTAGTCTAGTCTCGTTGGGTTTCCTGATTTCCTGGTTTCTGATTCTTGCCCGCGTATCTTGGATTTACCTTTTGCCTTGCCGTTTTGGACTGTGTTTGCCCCTCGCCTGGACTATTGCTCTCGTTTACGGATTACCTCTCTTGTCAAGCCCTCTGGATAACGTTCGCTGTCGTCTGACTCAAGCCCGTTTTGGATTGCTCTTTTGTCTTTCCTGTGTCATACCTGTTTGCTGTTGTTCGACCCTGCCTGTTTTTTGACCATGTTTATTAATAAAAGCTTGCATATGGATCCGCACGCCTCTCGTCTCGTCGGCTCCGTTACAAAAAGGCCGAGGTTGTATTGCTGAGGAATAGTGTTAAATATATTTTAAATATACTATATACAATTCCTTTGCCTTTTGAAGTCTGTGTAATGTTTTTTCCCTCACAGTGAACAACTACTGTCTGAGGGCAAACCAAAGTAGCCAGCATACGGGCATTATACACAAATATGCAAATAGGTATATAATATCTAAATAAATATAATCTATAAATTATGGCAGCTATCAGCAGTATAATTCACATAAATTATCTGGAAAAATCTGGTGTGTAAATTTAGGCTTTGGAAAATTGGCAGCTGCTCTGTTGATCTTTTCTCGGTCATTCAAATGTGTAAACTGCAGCACTGGAATGGCATTTGAAATTCTGAATGTTTTTTTGTTTTGTTTTTTTTGTTTAAGTGAGATAATTTTTGATGAATGATACAACATCCCATGAGCAGCAGTTCTAATGTCACTGGAGGACCTCTTTTAAATTTGTTTTTGTTAGCTCTTTACAAAACGCTTCGGTTACTGACTTAACCTCGGTTCCCTGAGATAACGGAATGAGCGTTGTGTTTTGGGAAACTCCTGTTTACACAGGTACTGAAGCCTGATTTGTTCACATTTGTGTAGATGCACAAACCAGCAACCCTTATCTCAGGGAACTGAGGTTACATCAATAACCGGAGTGTTCCCTGTCGAATGTTCTCTCACGTTGTGTATGGGGAATGCATCCAATCAGGCCATTCTATGAGCAGATACAGAACGACCTGCTCTGCGAACCCAGTCTCGGAACACTTAAGTTAAGGACTCCTAAAGAGCATGAGCCAAACTGAGTCCCAAGCACCGCTGAGGACTGCAGATATAGCAATTTCCACCATAAGGGAGAAATAGGTAGATACAACAGACAAATCCATGCCTGCAGGGCAGGGCAGGGATGTCTAAATGATAGGATCTGGCAAATGTGGATGGCAAATCTCACTTCTAGAAATTCTGCTGGACCACGCCCAGGAAGAGGCCATTGCCACTGGTGGAGTGCAGCCCTCTCCCCGATAGGGCATTGCAAGCCTTCTGAGGCATAAGCCAAGGCTATAGCATCTGCTTCGTAAACGGCAGCCCTTTACTGTGGCCTCCGAAGCAGACAAAGAGCTGCTCTAATTGTCTGAAAACCCAAGAGCGCTCAACTTACATTCTAAGAGCACTAACCGGGCAGAGTGGGTTGGGACCCTGCTCACCGTCTGCAGCGGGGAGTACTAGAAGGGTATTAACCTGGGCTCTAAATGTAGCTGAAAGCACTTTACGTACATAACCTTGTCTTGGCCTGAGGATTACCTTACAGTCATAAGGCCCAAATTCAAGACAGGAAGCACTGATTGACAGTGTTTGCAAGTCACCCACTCACTTGACCGATGCTAATACCATAAGGAGGGCGGTCTTAAGTGACATGGGCCGCAGGTCGGCTGAATGGAGCAAGCCTAGTCTCTGAGCTCTATGTTAAGGACCCCTAAAGAACATGAGCCAAACTGAGTCCCAAGCACAGCTGAGGACTGCAGACAAAACCATTTCCACCCTTGAGGAGAAATAGGCAGATTAAATTGACAAAATCCGTGCGGCTCAAAGGGAAGGGCCCCATAGGGCCCTCAGGAGTATGGACAAGTCCCAGGTCGGCACGGTCTGAGGACGAGGATGATTCAATCTCCGGGTGCCCTTCAAGATCTTAACGACCAAGTCGATTCTGCCGATTGACTGGCCAGCTTTGAGGGAATGATTTGCTGCGATAGCTGTGACATAAACTTTGAGCGTGGAAGGGACGTGCCCGTTGTCCAGCAACTCTTGCGAAAAAGTCAGCACGTGGGACATGTTACAAGAAACTGGGTCCAGGCTTCGTGCTGCACACCAGTCACAGAAGACTGACCATTTAAGGGTGTAAAAGCATCTTGTAGACGGTGCTCTAGCCTCTAAAATGGTGTCGCTTTCGCTGGGAGTTGTATAGACTCCCATCGAGGCTCCAGACATGAAGGCTCCACAGCTCCGGCC
>NW_015637670.1:266170-273483 GCF_001515625.1 Sinocyclocheilus rhinocerous | reverse complement strand
GCCCCGCGGCGCGGGGGGGGGGGGGGGGGGGGACAAATCATGCCCTTCGCCTGCGAAAGAAGGTCTCTCTGTAATGGTATTGGCCACGGGGCAGCTGTTTAGTTCTTCCAAAGTGGGGCCACCAGGAGGACTGAGCAATCCACTTCCCTGACCTGTCTAATTACCTGAGGAAGCAGGGCAATCGGGGGGAAGGTGTACAGGCAAGAGCTGAGCCAATCATGGGTCGACCAGGAGCTGGAGGTATTTAACTTGTTTTGATTAAAATTTTATTGTAAAGCACTTTGTGACTCCTTGTCCATGAAAAGTGCTATATAAATACATTTTAATTAATTACTTACTTACTTACTGAACGCTGGAGAGCCCTCTAACAGAGCGGCCCAACCAGTGTTGGAGGTGTCCATCATAACTACCTTCCTCCTGAAGGTCAGTCCCAACTGCATGCCTGGTTGGAACAGGCGAGAAGTTGTCCAAGGGGCCACAGCTCTGATAAAGCTATGGGTCACCCTGATGTAAAACCAAGGTGCCAGGCATGGGACGGGACATGGGCTTTGAGCCAAAATTGAAGAGGCCTAGAGGAATCACAGAGGAGGCAGCTGCCATTAGGCTGAGCATCCTCTGGAAAATCCTGAGGGGACGTAAAGTCCCTGGCTCGAAAGATGCCACCAGTTGCTGAATAGCAAGGGACCGTTCCGGCGTAAGCCATGCCCGCATCCAGACAGAGTCTTATCACAGTACCCAGAAAGACCACTCACTGTCTGGGAGACAAATGACACTTGTGTGGGTTGATTTTCAACCCGAGGCGCTCCAGATGGCTGAGCAGCAGCGATCTGTGTGCGATTAGTTCCCGTTCTGATCTGGCTAAAACCAGCCAGTCGTCGAGGTAATTGAGGATGCGGATTCCCATCTGTCTCAGAGGAGAAAGAGCCGCATCGATGCACTTTGTAAAAGGGCAAGGGGTCAGAGACAGTCCAAATAGAACTGTGTATTGATAGGCCACTCTCTCGAATGTGAATCTCAAGGATGTCTGTGGCGGGGGGTTATGTGGATGTGAAAGTATGCATCTTTCAGATCCACTGTCAGAAACCAGTCCTCAGGACAAACCTGCTTGAGGATCTGTTTCAAAGTTAACATCCTGAATGGCCATCTGATAAGAGAGCGATTCAGAAGACTGAGATCTAGAATAGGTCTGAGCTCACCATCTTTCTTCGGCACGAGGAAGTAGCAGCTGAAAAGCCTGACGCACTCTTAGCTAGAGGTACCGTTTCCACGGCACCTTTTGCAAGCAATGTTTGTACTTCGGACCGAAGAACATGAGCTTCGTTGTCCCGTACAAAGATCGAACCGCTTGAAGCAGATGAGGGGCGCTGATCTTTACGTGTAAAACACACTAGCAGATCAAAGAGCTGCGTGGAGAGTGAAGTACGTGGGACCTGTACCGGCGTGAATCACTCAATCCTGATCGCTCAACCCGTGAGTTCACTGTTTCTTCCTCCGAAGCAGTTGAGAGGGGAAAAATGGGAGGGGCAGGGTTGTCTTTATTGAAGAAAGTGATCCACGAGCGAAACGGGGACAAACTCATGCTTTCGCAGTGAAAGCAGCCTGTCTCAGCACACACAGCCTCAGCGGTGACAGCATTGGTGACAGCATTCTACTCCAATCCGCCTAGAAGGATTGAGCCGCTCGATGTAATGAGGGGCGCTGATCCTTATGTGTAAAACACACCGGCGGATCAAAGTGGTAGGGGAGAGTGAACACGCAGGCTCTATGTCGGTGTGAGATCACACAGCCTGGTTGCTCAGCTCCGCGACTCACCGTTTCTTTCTCTGAGCTCGCTGAGAGAGAATATATAGAGAATATAGAGAATATAGAGAGGTCGGCTGCGCCCATTCTGGCGGGCTAGAGCGCCATTGGTTTGTGCAGCTAGCTACACAAACGTGAACAAATCAGGCTTCAGTACCAGTGTAAACAGGAGTTTCCCCATACATACACAACGTGAGAGAATGTTCGAAAGGGAACCGAATTTAGCTGCAGTGTGTACATGGCCATAGAATAGTGAATAAGTACGCAATTTGGGACGCACCTATAATCAACCATTCCTTTAAGCTTCAAACTATGTAATGAAAAAAAAAAAAAACTTTTCCCTCTGGGTCTCAGGATATATAAAAGAAACCACTTTACAAACTGACAAATTTACAGACAGTTTCTTAATATAGAATTTTTTGAAAATGAGAGACCAGTTTGAATCCCGCTAACAGGAAGTTGACAGTAACTGAAATAACGGCACATTACAGCTAGCTCAGCCAGAGTCGACAGAAAATATTAAGGACAGGCCTTATAATTTCACGGAACAGTATTATTACATACACAGATCAAAAAATACCCCTGTAAATGTACAGTTTGTATATTCGTGGTACACAACTTGACGACATACAAGTAATTGTGTGGCAACATAAGATTTTAAGTTCGTTTTGCTGTTTAGGTGGCCTTTAGACTAATACTGGAATACAGACTGAGTGGATTGACCCTGATGGACATCCATATTCGAAAAACGCTGCCAGTGTGGAAGCTCTATGGGCATGTGCTGCTTCCACTATGCTCTGTGAAACCGGAGTGAAACCGGCCTGAAGTTGCTTTAATTCGCATTTGGGAACGGAACATGAATCGTTCATAAATCTGTTGTTGTTTACAAAGAGAAGTTTCAGTGTCACATGATCCTTCAGACATCATTCTAATATGCTGATTTGCTGCCCAAGAAACATTTACTATGTATTATTATCTATGTTAAAAACAGTTTTTGCTGCTTAACATTTTTGTGAAAACGATACCACTCAAATATTTGTGGTAAGATTTAAAAAAAGATAGAGAAATTAATAATTGTGTTCATCATACATTAAAGTGATGAAAAGTGAGTGAAGAGTGAAAACATTTAAAATGTTTCAAAATATTTCTATTTGATAAATACTTTAACAAATTTAATAAATATATTTGATAAATGCAAATAAATGCTGTTCACTGAACTTTCTATTTATCAAAGATTCCTGAAAAATAAGATGCATCACCATTTCCACACTAAATATGAAGCAGCAGAACTTTTTTATCCATTGATAATAATCAGAAATGTTTCTTGAGCAGCAAATCATGTTGTAATGATTTCCGAAAGATGTGACACTGAAAACTGGAGTAATGATGCTGAAAATTCTGTTTTGCATCACAGGAATAAATTACATTTTACAATATATTAAAATAGAAAACTTTTTTTTTTATTTGTAATAATATTTCACAATATTGCTGTTTTTGATCAAATCAATGCAGCCTTGATGGGTAGAAGAGATTTATTTTAAAACCATTAATAATTGTAATGGTTCTAAACTTTTGGCAGGCTTTTATGCTTGTATTATATTATATTATAAATGATAATCATGATTTTAAATGCTGCATTTTATTTTTACAGGACAATATTAGCCTATTGTATGTATTAAGGGATAATGTACACCCAGCAGGTTGTTATCGCAGAATAACCCCCGACAGGGTGATCAGGTGATCTTGTATCACCCAGAAGGGGGTTATTCTGCGATAACAACCGGCTGGATGTACATTATCCTGCTTATTACACAGCTACTTGCCACATAGGTAAATAATTAGACATGAAATATTGATTTGAGTAGAAATATTTGAACGCAAACTTCCATGAGCACAGCAGTTGCGAGCAAGTGGCAAGTTCAAACTAGATGGATACGGTGCAGTCAAACCACTTATTACACAACATTTCACCACATAAATAATTATGGCGATAAAAGATTTAAGATGAAAATGTTTTAAAATCTTACCAGAGAGAAATTAATTATTTTATTTTATTATATAATAATAATACGTCGTGGGGGTGTGGTCAGATTTTCCTGCTTTTTTTTTGTCTCTATCTGATCACAGGCCTGAGTCTTGATTTAGAATTGCTGGTGGCAATTTGCTCTTGAAACCATTAATTCTGTTTATCGTGTGTATAGCTAAGATCAAGTTCTGCTGCTGGCGCTGCATTTTACATCTGTGAGAGCCCTTTGTCTATCCTTCCTTCCCTGTGAACAACTGAAAGCAATAAGAAAAAAGCCTCAACCTATGTTATATATGATCAAAATGCGTTAAATTCCTTCTGTGTAACTTTTGTTAGTTTCCTCTTCTTTATACATATAAGCATCCAGACCTGAGATGCTCCACGCACAGGGATCGTGAGGTTTTCCTTCTTGAATGTTCTAGAATGGAGTCATTTATTCATTTGGTTTCTATGTGAGGCATCACTGCATCATCAATACCTCTTCAATATATTTTTTGATCCACATCAAATCCTGTCAAAAAGCAAATGTCTGGAATAATCATCTGGACCTGTTTATTTCATTTAAATGTCTGTTTTTTTCCCCCATTTTGCATAATGTGTGGCCTTTATTTACACAAATTGCATTAAGATGATATCTATTCAGACATCCAGAAATGATCCTTTAAGTCTCTTCTGGTTATATTTCAATCATTTTAATATCACAAAGCTAATTATAGTGTTGGATTTGTGATAAAACATCAGAATAAAACATGAGAATAATCAGAACATTCATGCAAGGCACTGTTTATCACATCATAATTATAGTCAGGAGTCTAAAAAGAAAATTTTCAAGTTTCATTTAGTCACCTTTTATTTTTTTTTGACAAAATTACAACAAAGCATTTAGGCTCAAACAATATTATTTAAGATTTAATGAGAGTGTTCTGTAATTAACAAATAGGTGTTATATGATTATGTAGCACATCCATAATTGCTGAGGCTGCTCTGGAGGTCAGAAATGCCGATGTATCGCTCCCTGTGTTCTGGAGTTTGGCTTTCCGCTCTTGTAGGCCAGTATTCAATCCAGGTATGCTCTCCAAAGATGTACTGCAGGCTAAAAACAACAGAAGAGTGAAGTCAAAACAGACATAATGACCGGCTTAGCTACACTGTATGCATTTATGACGCACATGCATAATTTTAGATGTAAGGATCAATTTAAAAAAAAGGATGTTCAAGGTGAAAAAAAGGAAAACTCTTTTAAAAATATTTCTATTCATGTTGTTTTTTATATATTTTTGATAAACATTTAACACACATTCAGTTTAACTTGAGCAAAACATGTATTTTAATAACAAGCTGTGATATATCATCATAAGTGTCTAATGGTTAATGGTCTTCTTCTTCTTGGTTCACGGTGGATCGCAGACTTATAAGTGAATTACCGCCACCTGTCGCTCAAGTGGACCATTGACACTCCTAATTGAGATTGTAGATAGAGTGTCAATGGTCCATTTGAGAGATAGGTGGCGGTAATGCACTTATAAATCTGCGATCCACCGTAAAGCAAGAAGAAGAAGACGCCTCACGCACAGGCTGTGTCGAGGATGCGCTCAGTACAGTTCAGACATTGCAGTGCATCAGAGGTAAAAAACTATATAAATACTGTTCAGTTTCTTGCACAGACCAATCGTTTTGTGTCTTTACACATCAATGTATCGTCACGAGCCGCAGGCTTTAATTTGGTTTTGTTTGTGTATGTTTTTTTTTAGCTTTATTATATGTTTTAGCCGTGATTCCCATCCACCTCCATTATAAGACTGACAGACTTGCAACGGTTTGTGTAAAAAAATCTTCGTTTGTGTTCTACTGAAGAAACAAAGTCACCTACATCTTGGATGCCCTGGGGGTAAGCAGATAAACATCACATTTTCATTTTTGGGTGAACTATCCCTTTAATCTCTGGACAATTACAGCACCTACACATTATTTACTTTAAACAACACAAAAATGATCGAAATTAACTTACTTTAAAATATGTTCATCATAGAGGATTTGTGTTGTGTATCTTATTTTAATCAAGTGTCTGTTCTTGGTTACTAAAAATGCATTATGCTAGAAAACAACTGTCACAACATTGAGCCACGAACAACACTCTACAGATTGTAGATGCATAAATCCTGCTATTTGCAGACACAGTGGACACCTACCTTCCCCCGAGCTTTGGCAGGTCAACAGATCTGCCCATGATGAGGTACGACTTGCCTTCTACCAATCCTAAATATTCTCTGCAACTGGGACGAGCCAGGAATTGTCTCACTTTTCCCTCAACATTATCATCGGTGCCTACAGGACAGAACAGCGTTTAGGAAACAATTCTACCGCAATGCAATTTAGCCTTCTGTAGAGCATTAATGGAGAAGGACAACTGCATTTAACAGGAATCAGACACATTTCAAATTAACTTCATGATCAACGGAGAAACATGGAGGGAATAATGAACCGTACCTTCTTTCAGCACCTGCTCCACCTTCATGTCATAGATGTCAGAGTCCTGTTTCAGATCCATCCCCACCACTGTGGCTTTATAAACTGTCAAACATATTATATTGTTATCTCCATGTAGAACTATAAGGCTCAGGCTAAACATTTTTTTTTATATTGCATTAGTACAAGGGTTAAAGAAATAGTTCACCCAAACACGAAAATTGTCATCATTTACTCATTCATGTTGTTCCAGACCTGTATGACTTACTTTCTTCTAAAGCACAAAAACTAGATATTTCCCATAAAAAAGGACATTTAAAAACAAAATTCTCTTAACAAAGTTGTGTGATTTCACCTCTAAAATCTAATTTGCTTATCGATAAAATAATAAAAATGCATTGATACAAAAATCTTAATGATATAAAAGATTTGTAAATATTTTAAGTTTATTAGCTATAAATACGTAGCAATTTTACATTTTAAACGTTGTAATGCATCCAAATTGTACATTTCAGCATCAATCAAAACATACAAAAATGTATGTTTTGTCCTTGTAAACATTATGTACTAATACCTAGACATAAAAAATGAGACCAGGCTGCTAATTCAGCTGCAGCGGTTCTTTAGTTAAAGGCAGGGCAAGTGATTTGGTTCAAAAAAATGTTTTATGTTGTTTGAAAGTCTTTTCACATCCCAATAGCAATCACTAAGTTAAAGGGTTAGTTCACCCAAAAATGAAAATTATGTCATTAATTACTCACCCTCGTGTTGTTCCAAACCCGTAAGACCTTCGTTCATCTTCGGAACACAATTTAAGATTGCAAAGAAAACAAAAATAACGACTTTATTCCACATTTTCGTCTCTACTGCGTCACTTGTAGACACGCGTTCACGACAGTACCATGATGCGAGCGTGTGGCGGCGCTGATCCAGATCCGGCGTAATGACGTCATTACGCCGGATCTGGGTCAGCGTCGGTGCTGCCACACGCTCGCATCATGGTACTGTCGTGAACGCGCGT
>NW_015637670.1:249663-265802 GCF_001515625.1 Sinocyclocheilus rhinocerous | reverse complement strand
GCCACATGCTCGCGTCATGATACTGTCGTGAACGCGTGTCCAAAGTGACGCAGTAGAGATGAAAATGTGGAATAAAGTCGTTATTTTTGTTTTCTTTGCGCAAAAAAGTATTCTCGTAGCTTCGTAACTTTACAGTTGAACCACTGATGTCACACGGACTACTTTGTCGATCATCTTGGTACTTTTCTGGACCTTGAACGTGGTAGTTACCTTGCTGTCCATGGGAGGGTCAGAGAGCCCTCATATTTCATCAAACATATCTTAAATTGTGTTTTGAAGATGAACGAAGGTCTTACGGGTTTCGAACAACACAAGGGTGAGTAATTAATGACAGAATTTTAATTTTTGGGTGAACTAACCCTTTAAGTGGTCTAAATGTATTTATATGCATTTATGTGGAAGGCGTAGGACCATAAAATGTTTGTCTAAGATAGGCTGCCCTACCTGCCGGTCAACGTATTTGAACCTCCGCGCACCCTGTTTGTGCAGACATGATAAGTCATCAGCTCATTCTGTTGCGCTATTGCAGACCGAGCGAGATTGGAAGGCTTTTTTATTTGTCATAGTATGTGCTTTGTACTGCAATGTTTTTTCATTGGTGAATGAGACATGAGGTAATCTGACAACCCTTCACCAACGCTGTCTCTCATCGTGTCACTGGTTAGCCTCTGCTCTGCCTGTGCGCGTTCATGTGTTTTGGAGGAGGCGTGGCTTTGTGATTATGCAGGGAGGGTGGGACCAAATGCTTTCAAAGCTAGCTTGCTATTGATAGCCTCTCCAAAATCGCCTAGCCTACCCTTAACAGCTCATTGGAGAGGAAGATTTTCAGCTTAGAACTTAAATGTGGGTCTTTTCCTCACATTTGGCTTCAAGAGAATTTGCACAAGTCAAATTAAATTGTCTACTTATGATGTGTTTGCCATTTTTTAGAGCTTAATGTGGTCACTATTAAAAGAGCGTCAGATTACATCACATTTGTTCTGGTGAACTGTTTTGTAAGCAACAGTGTCCTGAATTTTTTGTAATTTGTCTATGATTTATATTTTGTGGTTGTATATATGATTTTTGTTATTTTTTGGAAGTGCAAGCATTATACAATTGTTCACTATGAAAAAAAGCAGCATTAAAAAATTAGAGTGAATTATGAATCTTAATTCCTTGAAGTATGACAGTCATGAACTGAATGCCTTTACCATAATCCATGCCACCTTCACAGGCTTTATTTAAACGCTCCTCTTCTCTGGTATTGTTTTTCCTCTGGAAAGTGCAGTTTTCTGTGTTCAGAGAAGTTAATGTCATACACACACGTAAACACTTGTAGTCACACACACATTACCCCCTGGAAAATTATTATTCCAGTTAGGGCTGGGTGATTTTTCCAATTTTATCGATTAATTAAAATTGAATGTTTTGCCACAATTTTATTTTTTATAAACCGAGGAATCACGATTTTGAATAGAAATATTCCCAAACGTTAGAATTAGACACTTTGACAATATGCCAATGATAACAGTAAAGAGAAAAGAATGATCCAACCGCATGTCAGCTCGTGTGATTAACCGCTCACGTGTGACGCGCTCTGTGAATGACCAGAAGTAGAATATATCACTAGGTGCCATTCACACAGAATGCGCTTTTGTGCTGACAAAGATGTGACGCCGGCAGTGAAATAGGAAAAAAATGCAGGAAGATGGAAGTTGAAGTTCTTTTAACTTGAGCGCCACATTTTTAGAAAGCCGCTTCATGCATGAGACACTGCAATAGATGTGCGCGCAACAGTCAAACTTTTTGCAAACCATGTTTACATGAAAACATGAATAAAAACCTGTAAAGAACTACTAGTGTATGTCTGATATTCATGTTTGCATCATGGTGACAGGCTGAAAGCTGCTTTTCATTGTTTTTACAGAACATTTACAGTTAATAATAGTCTACCGAGGTTATACCTTCAGTCATTTTGAATTTGAATTACCTTGACTTTTGAGATTTTTTTTTAAAGCATTTTCCTTGTATTATTTCTGAACATATAGGCTAATATGTATAAGAAGTTTGTACAAGATGTAGTTGTAGTTCATCCATCTTTTTTTGCAAAGAAGTTTAACAAGTGATTTGTTTAACATACATCATGTTGACAACTTCATGTGTGGTGCACTTGGAATATAATTTTATTTAACTAGAGGGTAAATAAAGAAAAAGTTACTTGAATGTTGTAGTTACATTTTCAAGTTGACTAGTTAAAAATCGTAAAAATCGAGAATCGGTCAAACATTCTGAAAAAAATTTAGATTTTATTTTTTGGCCATATCGCCCAGCCCTAATTCCAGCTGGTATCTAGATGTGATGATTTAAATAAAATACAGCAACAGTACAAGAGATGGTCTCTTTACACTATTATTAGTTATGATACCTTCTGCACACTGGCACAGGTCTCCTTTACACAGTCTGTATATCGCACCATCTGTCCTTTCAGGGTGGTAGAACTTTGTACAGTGTGCATCTAAAAAAAAGGAGGGAGGTCAACTGATTAAAAATGCTACTGTAAATTATTTCAGGATATGCAAGTGAATTAATCTCAACAAATATCACATTACAATATCTGTTGAGAAAAGCCCACAAATAAAGATAATTTGAAGAATTGTTTTGTGGCAAATGAGTAAATCATTGAATGAACATTAAAAGAGTGTCTTTGTGAAGGACTAGGAACAAAAAAAATACCCAACAAATTGACTTTAATGAATCGATTCCAAGAAAGAAGAACTAAAAGTTATCCTCAAAACAGTATCAACATTTGGCAATTAATTTGCTTTTTTTAATACATTTATACTTCCACAAAAGTAATCGTTAATAGCAATTCATACAGGAATTATTAATTTCCTCATGATTCCCTTCCCTAGTTACCTGTAGCAGCAACTGCTGTGCTGATGGTACAGAGATCACTTATTACGTAACATATGTGCATGACTAAATTTGTTGATTTTTCAAAGCATGAATTTTAATAATTAATAGCACTAAATAAACATGTTAATTTAAGAACTTAAATAGCTCACCTGGTGAGTAATATTCATATATTGTGACTGCAGCAGGTTGTAGTTGACCCACATTAAGCATCTGGTGCATTCTGAAAACAATTCTTTCTGTCTCTCTGTGAGAAACCTATTGAGACAGAAATCAAAGTAATTTTATTATATGATATTAATTATCATATTGCACACTAAAAACTGCCCACATTAACATTTGCACAAATAATAAGTGACAAATAATAAGTACAGTAAAAATACAATTTAAAAAAAAATTTTGTTGGAAAAAAATAATTATTATATTTGCATATGATTTGTGATTGTTTGTCTTTTTTTGCATTTCTTTAACAACCTGTATCTGGATTTATACTGCAAAACAGTGTTCTCTTTTGCACATCTGAAAGTCGTAGGCTAGATCTAAATATTACATTTGCATTTTATTCTTTCCTCTTTAAAATGTCATGTGAAATATGATTCTGATATGCAGTCTGCAATGCAAACAAAAAGTGAATATGCAATGATATATTGACATATGGAAGCACATGGTGTTTGCATTTGTTCTCCATCATGGATGTGTAGCGGTGTCAATCCATCATTTCTGTGTGTGTTATTCATTGTAGCTGATTTTTATTTGACAATTAATGTAAGGGAGAGCCACTCGTGTCATCTTACTTTTTTCATTTCTTATGGGAGGGTTTTGTGGGTTTGGGGGGGGGGGGGTGTTTTCTGCATTGCAACTGACAATTCTGACAAATTATATAACAAAATCAATATTTTTATAGTATTTCATTGATTTCTGTGGGTGATTTTTCCCATTTATTTCAATGTGGGGTCTCCAGAGTTTGACTTTTTTTTTTCACATTAACATATAACCAGATATCATTCCAATGTATTTTTGTGTTTGTAGAGCTAGCAAGTGTTAACAAAATCCCAAATAACTTATACTGTGATAGTAAGTAAAACACATGGTTTCCAGATCATATCATATCATATCATATCATATATAAAATAAAACTTTTTAAATGATCAGGCACCACAGTTTGCTGACATACAGTACCTTATTTAAGTAGAGGATGAGGGATCCTCGCTCTGAAAGGACTTTATTCTTCTCATATTTCTGAATGTATCTCTCCTTCCCTGAAGACAACTGAGAGCAAGAAAATAAGAAAACAAAAACCTCAATACATGACATGATCAAAATGCTTTATGTCCTGTCAGCAGATGAGTGTTAGATTCCTCTTCTATATACAGAAACATAACTGCATCAGTTTATCATCACAATACCTGTTTAAGATCACTTTCTTCAACTTCAAATCCAGTCGGTAAGCCAATGTCCAGAATAGTCATGGTGGCATCAGTTTTATCATCTTTGTAGCTGTGAAGATGGAGATCAAGAGCAGATTTTAATAACTGGTTTTGTAGTTTTGCTCCATCTTCTCTGTGTTTAAAGCTGTTTTCACACTAGAGCTTTTGGTGTGAACCCGAGTCAGTTTGACTTCAGAATTATTATACTGTAGTGACGCAGAGCTGCTCGTCTCTGAATAAACTCGTCTCTGTATTTGTAAAACAAGTTTCATCCATGTTAGAGCGCAGTGAAACTGGAGTCTCTGTCAGAGTCATTATCTAATCACAATGGTAACCAGCTTTCACTAGTACTCACATTCATGATGCAAACATACCGCCAATGTGAGAAAAGTGAGGGGGGTCGAACTCGGGCTCCAACCAAGTAAACAAAGCAAGTTTAAAAACAGCCAACATGAGCACATGCTGATAAATTACAAATAAATGATTTAATGACCAAAAATATATACTTATTAGGATATTGGTTCACATACAAGAAATCCATAGTGAAGTTGTAACTTGCAATGGCTCCTTGTTTTGCTAAAGGGAAACAAAATATATTATATACTATATTAAAATAAGGGGTTGGGTATAAATACAGTTTTTCACACTTAAAAATAACCCTGGGTCATTCTAAACCCCAAGGTTAACTGAATTCTAGATTATGTTCCTTCACGTTCACATTGCTCATAATTTACCCAGGGTTAACAATTCATCTGTACGCATTTTAAAACTGACATTTCACATTTTACATTCCTAAACCCTGAGTTAACATTCTAATTTGCATATCTGCAGTGTCAGTGTCATTTGTTGCCTTTACCTGGGGTTAAATATGGGGTATAGAGCAACAATAACCTGGAGTTAATTGCAGTGTGAAAAACGTCATGTATGGAAAGTGCCACAGAAAGGGCAGGAGCTCAATCTTACCTTCATTGTCTTTCTCCATTTTAACAGTCAGATCAAAGAAAGTACAGTCAGATTTCTTCTCAACAGGTCTGGCGTAGTACAGCGTCAGAACCTGAAAACAGCAGCACGTCTCAGATTAGATGTTCACAAGCTTTAATCTTGCTGTTGACTGTATAAACGCTCATGAACACTCACTGAGAGAATGGCTGTTCCAGTTCCTTTAGCAGTTACATTGAACTCCTTGTTTATGTCCATCTGTTGAGTGAATGCAGACGTACTCGAGTCATCAGAATAATCAAATCCATGATATAAAAGAGATATGTGAAGATTTTATTAAACATGATGGCGAACAACAAAACTTATATAATAAAACAATAAGATTTCAATTGAAATATGGAGCTAGAACCATTTTGAATGATTTTATTGTGTTACTCCTCACCCTGTCTGATCGTGTAAGATGTGCATTATTTCTTTTGATAGCCCACTTGACAGGTTTGCTTCTTCCTGCCACGGACAGCTCCACGTCCAGATTGAAGGTTTGTCGGTCCTTCACCTGCGTGCGATACTCTGCCACGGCCTGGAACACCATGATGGTCGCCTAGAAAAGACAGAAAAGCATTCAAAGACAGGACTCCAGGCTGCAACTAAACGGTAATGATGTGAGAAACACAGCTTTCTGAAACTTTGAATAAACTGAATCAATTGCTTTGCAAAATGAATCACTGCTTTGAAGTGCTGGAAACACCACACTGGTCATGCCTGCTAGTCATTACAGTTTAAAAGCAATTAAAACTTGCATAAAAACACCTTTTACAAATCAATAGCAAATGTTTTATTGAAAGTGTAGACTAAGAAATGCAATTAAGAAATCAGGTACTACCATTAAATATTATGTGTCTGTATAATGATATTTTATTCATTTGAAGTGCTTGTTTTGTTTGTTTTATGGAAATCTTGGTTAATCAGGCCAAGAATGTTTTTGTTATTATACAAATGGATTAAAGGAGTAATGAAATATAACTACAGTAATTTTTTTCTAGTAATTAAGCTATAGCAACTTACAGTATGTGTATTTGCATGTATTATAAATGTGTTTAGGCTATTGGTTTTCATAACAAACACCAGAGAAACCATATAGTTACTTTTTACAATGGTAGCTAGGTACAATGCATGGTAATTAAAATGCATGGTTTACCTGCCATTAACATGGTTCAATTTAATAGGAGTAGAATCTTAACTCAGTCAGAATATTTAGTTCCCTTTCGATACTACACTCGTACTGCGTCTTGCTAGACGCTATGGGAAAAAGTCAGTTTTTCTCTTGAACTGAAGCGCAGTTTCAATCACGCAGTGAAACTGCAAGGCCATTGGTTCGTGCAGTATGTTTTAAAAATGAACAAATTTCTAAAGAGCAAATTTCTCTGCATTGTTTCAAATGTCGCGCCGTTACTGCGGTACGTGCAGAGCTCCCTTGCACGCCGATGACGGCCATCATGAGTGCGTTTACTGCCTGGGGAAACCCATGCGGAATCCGCGCTCACCGAGACTAATTGCTCCCACTGTGAGAGCATGAGTCTCGCCTCTCTGCGCTCACGGATAGATTTCTTTGCTGAAAGCGACCCCGCCCCTCGCGCCCTCCCATTTTCTTCCTCCCAGGAACTTGTGAGGAAAAAACAGCGGGGCAGAGGATCTCAGCGCTTGGATGCGAGTGAGCTTACGTCATCTCAGGTCCCGCTTACCTCACTCTCTCCACACAGAGATGCTTCCCCCGTTCTCTTCACCCAGTCTGACCAGCGTCCCTCTGCCAGAGTGAGTGATCGGGTCTCGTTCGGTGGGAGTGACGAGGAGCTGCTGGATTACAGCCCAGCGACGTTAAACCTGGGACGGACGCCAAATTACTCTGTGTCCTCTCAAAAGCCGTCGAGGGGCTGGGATTGGAGTGGTCTCCACCAAAAGAGCCCTCCCGCAGCCTTCTGGACGAGTGGTTCCTGCTGGGGCGCCGTCAAGACCCTCGCCAGCGATCCTCTCCTTTTTTTCCGGAGGTCCACGACGAGCTCACCAGATCATGGCGTGCCCCATACTCTGCCTGCCTCCGTTCTTCTGCTTCATCCGCCCTCACCTCGGTCGACGGCGCTGAAGGCAAGGGGTATGAGAAGTTGCCTCCACTCGACGAGGCAGTGGCCGTGCATCTCTGCCTGCCCACTGCGATCGGCTGGAAGGCTAAGGCTGCCCATCCATCCAAGCCATGTAGGGCGAAGTCAGCCCTTGCTGGTCGCGCCTACTCATCGTCTGGGCAAGCGGCCTCGGCGCTCCACTCAATGACCGTGCTCCAGGTCTTCCAGGCCAAGCTCCTTGCCAGCGCAGACGAGTCAGGTCTGGACCCCGCGACACTCAGGGAGCAGAGGAGCGCGACAGACCTGGCTTTGCGTGCAACAAAGACTATGGCTCAGGCCAGTATGGTTGTGTTGGAGCGCCACCTATGGCTGACCCTAACCGAGATCAAGGACGCTGACAAAGTCCCGTTCCTCGACGCCCCGGTCTCTCCCAACAGTCTGTTCGGGCCAGCGGTTGAGGGCTTCGCTGAGCCCTTACTGAAGCACAGAAGTCGTCCCAAGCCATGCGACACTTCCTACCAAAGCGCTCCAGTTCTGCAGCTGCCTCGTGTCGCCCCAAATCTGCACCGACTCAGCAGCCCGCGAAGCCTGCACCTGTCCATCCCGGGAGTATCAGAATGGGTTCTGGGGATAATAAAGCGAGGTTATTCACTCCAATTCGCTCGAAGACCCCCACGCTTCAGCGGAGAGGTCCCCACTTCGGTTCAGAGGGCGGACGCACACGGAGTCACTATCTCACAAAGCCCTTCTCCTCAGCCATTTGGAATGCCTGGGGGTCAGGGTGAACTTTGCCAAGAGTGCACTGTTTCCCAGCCAGCGAGTCTCATTCCTGGGAACAGTATTTGACTCAGCTCAAATGAAAACGAAGGTCACAAAAGAGCGCGCCCTGAGCATACGGCGGCTCGCAGCCTCCTTCAAGGCTGGTGCCTCTCACCCCCTCAAGAGGTTTCAGAAAATGCTAGACCTCATGGCTGCAGCATCTCCAGTGCTACAGTTGGGCCTCATGCGAATGCGCCCCCTCCAGCACTGACTGAAATTGCGGGTCCCATCCCACGCGTGGCGTCATGGACGCCTGATTATCAGGGTAGATCAGGCCTGTGTAACGGCCCTGACCCCCTGGATGAACACTCAATGGATGGAACAGGGAGTTCCCCTGGGAATGGTCTACAGGAGGAAGGTGGTTTTGACAGATGCTTCCAACACAGGTTGGGGAGCTCTGTGCGAAGGGAAACCGATGTTCGGCCACTGGTCGATAGCGGAAAGCAGTCTGCACATCAACTGCCTCGAAATATTGGCAGTATGGTGGGCCTGTCGAACCTTCCTACCAGACCTCAGGGGCCATCATGTCTTGGTCCATTCGGACAGCAAGACGGTGGTGTCCTACATAAATCACCAGGGGGGACTGTCCTCGAAGCGGCTCCTTGTACTAGTAGAGCGCCTCTTGGAATGGGCCCAGCTAAACCTACGTTCGCTGAGAGCAGCACACTTTCTGGGCATATTAAACCGAGGAGCAGATATGTTGTCACGAAGCAAGGTCCCCTCAGAGGAGTGGATGCTTCATCCGCAGACAGTTCAGAAAATTTGGGAAGTCTCCGGCAGGGCGGAAGTAGACCTGTATGCCTCAGAAGACAATTCTCACTGCCCAATCTATTTTTCCAGGGACAAGGATGCGTTGGCCCACAACTGGCCCAACCACCTTCTCTACGCTTTTCCCCCAGTTGCCCTGATTCCACAGGTAATCAGGCAGATCAGGGACAGAAAACGCAAAGTGCTCCTGGTGGCCCCGCTCTGGAGAAACCAGCATTGGTTGGCAGAGCTGTCGCAGCTGCTAATAGCAGCCCCGTGGCCTATTCCCCTGAGGCGAGATCTCCTCTCCCAGGCGAACAGGACGATATGGCAGCCCAGGCCAGAGCTGTGGACCTTGCACCTGTGGCCACTCGACGGGAGCCTGTTAGTCTCCCAGAGTGTGTGTTGAACACCATTTCTCAGGCTAGAGCTCTGACGACAAGACACCTCTACGCCCTTAAATGGTCAGCGTTCTCTGGACCCGCTCACTTGCGACGTATCAGTGATACTGTCCTTCCTGCAGGAGCTGTTGGACAAGGGATGCTCCCTCACCACGCTCAAGGTCTATGTGGCGGCAATAGTGGCTTCTCTCATGCCCCTATAACGGGCCAATCGGTCTTCAGGAACAACCTTGTTGTTCATTTTCTGAGGGGAGCCAGGAGGCTAAATCCGCCCTGGCCTCTCACTGTCCCTATGTGGGACCTGCCCACTGTTCTGAGGGCCCTGAAGGGTCCTCCCTTCGAGCCGCTGCAGTTCGTCGACCTTCGGTCCCTGTCGTTTAAAACCGCCTACTCTTCCTCGGGCCTACAATGCCCCGTTGGAGTACGAGCCCACTCAACTAGAGGCATCGCCTCTTCGTGGGCATGGCCTCGCCATCCACTTTTGCTAGGTTCTATAACCTGGATGTCCCTGCCTTGCAGGCAAGGGTTATTTCTGCTTAACTGGCACGCAGTTCGCTCTGAGTGCAGTTTGGATGTAATAAGCCCAGATCTATCAGAGATCTTACATGTGCGCTCTCGGCCCCCATGGGTGTTGAGGCTGCGCAAGTCTTCTGGAACGATCACTCGGCTGGGTGAGGCCTTCGTGAGGCTTAGCTCATTAGCCTGAAGGGATTTATTGTCCTTGTTCTCTTGGGCCCTGAGGTGCTAAAGACAAGGATTACCACTGTCGTTCCTCTGCCATGGCACGGCGTGATTGTACTGTTCTCATAGCTTCTTGCAAGACGCAGTACGAGTGTAGTATCGAAAGGGAACATACTCGGTTACAAACGTAACCTCGGTTCCCTGAGATACGGGAACGAGTACTGTGTTGCTAGCCATGCCATGCAGCTGCACGACTCAATCGTCGCTTCAGTCGAAGTAACCTGAATCCTATGGAGAAGAGGCCGCTTATATAGCCAGATGACTTCGCCCAATCTGTCGGGCTTTGGCGGGCTTCACTGCCATAGGTTTGTGCTGCACCGCTGCCAAGCCATTGGTTCGTTTTTAAAACATACTGCACGAACCAATGGCCGTGCAGTTTCACTGCGTGATTGAAAAAGGTTTCAGTTCAGGAGAAAAAATTACTTTTTCCCATAGCATCTAGCAAGACACAGTACTCGTTCCCATATCTCAGGGAACCGAGGTTACATTTGTAACCGAGTACAATTTCACCCTATAAAAATGAGGTAGTAACAATATTTACAGATGCTATTGTTCTCATTAATGAAAGCTCAAGCTGCACCTACTGTCAAATGCTGGTTCCACCATCTGTACACCTATTTTCACAGTCAAATGATGAGATGTTAGTGTACCTGTGTGGTGCCATAAGCACCATAGTGAGTCTGTTGTCTGTTCAGCCAGTGCACTGCTTCTCCTGCTTTATGAAAGTCTTTGTCCTTCACAAGCGCCAGCACAGCATAAGCCGTCGCCTCTAGTGAGTGATGATGCTGTCCAGAGACAGTCCAGGACCGACCGGCTGTTTCAAACACAACACAGCAATAGAAACAGGATTGTCTCAAGCAGCTGTCATTACACCACAACTTCTGTAATTCTTCCACTATTTACACTTGGGTCGGAGTGAGTACTGTTGCAAAGTGCATCTCTTTTTGATGCCTTGTTGACTTGACTGACCTTCTAGTTGGGAGGAGCGTTTCATCAAGATGTCTTTATTGAGTTTGTTGGCATTGGCCATGGCATAGGACGTCATCGCAACAGCGTAAGGATTGGTCAGTTGTGGAAGCCGACCTTCCAAGAAAGAAACAGCCTTCCTGATACTTTCATGCAGACTCTATAAAAGTGTGAAAGGTGAAAATAATTTCTTAGTTCTGCATCCTTCAACATTCACATTCACAACTTCAAGTTGTTTCAAAAGCTGTACGAGAAGAAAGAAGATATTTTGAAGAAAGTTGGTAACTAAATAGTTGCTAGTCCCCATTGACTCCCATAGAATGGGAAATATACTATGGAAGTCAGTAGAGACCAAAACCTGTTTGGTTACCAACATTGTTCAAATTCAGAAGAAGAAATTAATTTTGTAACCTCGGTTCCCTGAGATACGGGAACGAGTACTGTGTTGCTAGCCATGCCATGCAGCTGCACGACTCAATCGTCGCTTCAGTCGAAGTAACCTGAATCCTATGGAGAAGAGGCCGCTTATATAGCCAGATGACTTCGCCCAATCTGTCGGGCTTTGGCGGGCTTCACTGCCATAGGTTTGTGCTGCACCGCTGCCAAGCCATTGGTTCGTTTTTAAAACATACTGCACGAACCAATGGCCGTGCAGTTTCACTGCGTGATTGAAAAAGGTTTCAGTTCAGGAGAAAAAATTACTTTTTCCCATAGCATCTAGCAAGACACAGTACTCGTTCCCATATCTCAGGGAACCGAGGTTACATTTGTAACCGAGTACAATTTCACCCTATAAAAATGAGGTAGTAACAATATTTACAGATGCTATTGTTCTCATTAATGAAAGCTCAAGCTGCACCTACTGTCAAATGCTGGTTCCACCATCTGTACACCTATTTTCACAGTCAAATGATGAGATGTTAGTGTACCTGTGTGGTGCCATAAGCACCATAGTGAGTCTGTTGTCTGTTCAGCCAGTGCACTGCTTCTCCTGCTTTATGAAAGTCTTTGTCCTTCACAAGCGCCAGCACAGCATAAGCCGTCGCCTCTAGTGAGTGATGATGCTGTCCAGGGACAGTCCAGGACCGACCGGCTGTTTCAAACACAACACAGCATTATTAAAAGAGATGAAGCCCCATTCACATATGCTGATCCCGACCATTGAGCTTGATGCTTTGGCTTCTTTATGAGCTATTTGTGCTGCTGGTATGCCACCAACAAGCAGCTGTAATTACAAGCTACAATTCATAATTTCCACTCTTATTTTATTGTTTATTTTATTGTTCTATGTTGTATGAATATCACCACATTTTTGATGTTGGTGTGACTGACCTTTTCCTTGGGTGGAGTGTCGCATCAAGATGCCTTTATTGAATTTGTTGGCATTGGCCATGGCGTAGGACGTCATTGCAACAGCGTAAGGATTGGTCAGTTGTGGAAGTCGACCTTCCAAGAAGACAACAGCCTTCCTGATACTTTCATGCAGACTCTATAAAAGTGTGGGTACGGTGTTAAAGCCAAGACGAAGAGTGTAAAAAAAGCAACTGTCAATTATTAGTAGTTCTGGGCTGGTGCTGGGTGATATGCTTCATAGTCATATATTGTCCTATCTTCTATCACGTGCAATAGTTTACTTATTTGATTAACTTATTTATTCACTTATTTACTCATTCATTTATTTATTTACTTCATTTTGAGGATCAAATGAGGATCGTTTTCTATCATTTTGCAAGCAATGTGCAAAACGATAGTTTTTTAAAATGATAGTTTTTTACTAAACCCACTCTTAACCCAACTCTTTTAGAGAACTACAGACCGGTTTCCCTTCTACCTTTCATTGCAAAAACACTTGAACGAGTTGTGTTCAACCAAGTCTCAGCCTTTCTCACACAGAACAACCTCCTGGACAGCAACCAATCTGGCTTCAGAAGTGGACATTTGACTGAGACTGCCTTGCTTTCAGTTGTTGAAGACCTAAGACTGGCAAGAGCTGCTTCCAAATCTTCTATACTTATTTAGCTGGATCTGTCTGATGCTTTTGATACAGTGAACCACCAGATTCTCCTGTCAACCCTATTAGAAAATGGCATCTCAGGAACCGCACGCCAGTGGTTTGAGTCTTACTTCTCAGATAGGTCATTCAAGGTATCTTGGAGAGGTAAGGTGTCCAAGTCGCAACATCTAGCTACTGGGGTGCCTCAGGGCTCAGTTCTTGGACCACTTCTCTTCTCTGTCTACATGGCATCACTAGGTTCTGTCATTCAGAAACATGGCTTTTCATATCACTGCTATACTGATGACACTCAACTCTACCTCTCATTCCATCCTGATGATCCGACGATAGCTGCTCGCATCTCAGCATGTCTAACAGACATTTCTTGTTGGATGACGAACCATCACCTTCAACTCAACCTGGCTAAGACAGAACTGCTTGTGGTTTCAACAAACCCATCACTTTATCAAAATTTCACCATCCAGTTAGGCTCATCAACCATAACTCCTTCAAAAACAGCTAGAAACCTTGGAGTTGTGATTGATGATAAGCTGAATTTCTCAGACCACATTGCTAAAACTGCCCGGTCCTGCAGATTTGCTTTATACAACATTAGGAAGATCAGGCCCTTTCTTTCAGAACATGCAACACAACTCCTTGTTCAAGCTCTTGTTCTATCCAGGCTGGACTATTGCAATGCTCTCTTGGCAGGTCTTCCAGCCACTTCTATCAAACCTCTACAATTAATCCAAAATGCCGCTGCAAGATTAATCTTTAATGAGCCGAAAAGAACACATGTCACACCTCTGTTCATCAATTTGCACTGGCTACCAGTAGCTGCTCGCATTAAATTCAAGGCATTAATGTTTGCCTACAAAACCACCACTGGCTCTGCACCCATTTACCTAAATTCATTACTTCAGAGTTATGTGCCCTCTAGAAGCTTGCGTTCTGCAAGTGAACGGCGTATTATTGTGCCATCTAAAAGAGGCACAAAATCACTTTCACAGACTTTTTCATTAACTGTTCCCTCCTGGTGGAATGACCTGCCCAAATCAATCCGAGCAGCTGAGTCCTTAACCATCTTCAAGAAACGACTAAAAACACATCTGTTCCACCTTTATTTGACCCTCTAACTCTAGCACTTTCTATTCTATTTAAATCTACTTTATATATTTATCTTCTTTTTTTATAAAAAAAAAACACTAGCTTTCTATTTTTTCTATTCTATCTACTTGTTTTTCTTTGTGCGTGTGTGTGTATATGTATGTGTGTGTGTGTATAATATATACAGTGGGTACGGAAAGTATTCAGACCCCCTTAAATTTTTCACTCTTTGTTATATTGCAGCCATTTGCTAAAATCATTTAAGTTAATTTTTTTTCCTCATTAATGTACACACAGCACCCCATATTGACAGAAAAACACAGAATTGTTGACATTTTTGCAGATTTATTAAAAAAGAAAAACTGAAATATCAAATGGTCCTAAGTATTCAGACCCTTTGCTCAGTATTTAGTAGAACCACCCTTTTGATCTAATACAGCCATGAGTCTTTGGGAAAGATGCAACAAGTTTTTCACACCTGGAATTGGGGATCCTCTGCCATTCCTCCTTGCAGATCCTCTCCAGTTCTGTCAGGTTGGATGGTAAACGTTGGTGGACAGCCATTTTTAGGTCTCTCCAGAGATGCTCAATTGGGTTTAAGTCAGGGCTCTGGCTGGGCCATTCAAGAACAGTCACAGAGTTGTTGTGAAGCCACTCCTTCATTATTTTAGCTGTGTGCTTAGGGTCATTCTCTTGTTGGAAGGTAAACCTTCGGCCCAGTATGAGGTCCTGAGCACTCTGGAGAAGGTTTTAGTCCAGGATATCCCTGTACTTGGCCACATTCATCTTTCCCTCGATTGCAACCAGTCGTCCTGTCCCTGCAGCTGAAAAACACCCCCACAGCATGATGCTGCCACCACCATGCTTCACTGTTGGGACTGTATTGGACAGGTGCCTGGTTTTCTCCACACATACCACTTAGAATTAAGGCCAAAAAGTTCTATCTTGGTCTCATCAGACCAGAGAATCTTATTTCTCACCATCTCGGAGTCCTTCAGGTGTTTTTTAGCAAACTCCATGCAGGCTTTCATGTGTCTTGCACTGAGGAGAGGCTTCCGTCGGGCCACTCTGCCATAAAGCCCCGACTGGTGGAGGGCTGCAGTGATGGTTGACTTTCTACAACTTTCTCCCATCTCCCGACTGCATCTCTGGAGCTCAGCCACAGTGATCTTTGGGTTCTTCTTTACCTCTCTCACCAAGGCTCTTCTCCCCCGATAGCTCAGTTTGGCCAGACGGCCAGCTCTAGGAAGGGTTCTGGCCGTCCCAAACGTCTTCCATTTAAGGATTATGGAGGCCACTGTGCTCTTAGGAACCTTAAGTGCAGCAGAAATTTTTCTGTAACCTTGGCCAGATCTGTGCCTTGCCACAATTCTGTCTCTGAGCTCTTCAGGCAGTTCCTTTGACCTCATGATTCTCATTTGCTCTGACATGCACTGTGAGCTGTAAGGTCTTATATAGACAGGTGTGTGGCTTTCCTAATCAAGTCCAATCAGTATAATCAAACACAGCTGGACTCAAATGAAGGTGTAGAACCATCTCAAGGATGATCAGAACAAATGGACAGCACCTGAGTTAAATATATGAGTGTCACAGCAAAGGGTCTGAATACTTAGGACCATGTGATATTTCAGTTTTTCTTTTTTAATAAATCTGCAAAAATGTCAACAATTCTGTGTTTTTCTGTCAATATGGGGTGCTATGTGTACATTAATGAGGAAAAAAAATTAACTTAAATGATTTTAGCAAATGGCTGCAATACAACAAAGAGTGAAAAATTTAAGGGGGTCTGAATACTTTCCGTACCCACTGTAAATAACTTGCCCTAAGGGCAAGTTATTTGTTTTTCAATTTTTTATTTATTATTTATTTATTTTTGCCCTACGGGCAAGTTATTTATTTTTCATTGGCTCAAGTTAAAAAAATATAGATGTGAATCATTACCAAAAAAATTTTTTAATTGGATGAATGAAACATTTTTTTCAGTGTA
>NW_015637670.1:246435-248324 GCF_001515625.1 Sinocyclocheilus rhinocerous | reverse complement strand
TATACACACCTTGCTATGTGTACTACGTTAGGCTAACCCGAGACTCATTTGCACTTATATATTGTTGCTCTTTTGTTAGTTTTGACTGCTTTTATTGTCCTCATTTGTAAGTCGCTTTGGATAAAAGTGTCTGCTAAAGGACTAAATGTAAATTTAAATGTAAGCAAAGATGGAGTGGGTGATGAAGAACAATGTCACGTCAAGGGCTGGGTTTTGACACAAATTTCACGATTCAACTTGATTCTCATTCACAAGCTCACAATTCGATTCGATTACCAATTCAATTCGATTAGATTCAATATTGATTATTTTGGATACATATCAGGTACAGTACATGCCGAATTTTCTCAAGAAAAAAAAAATCTCTCTGATATATACTGTAAAATATACATGAGAGTAAGTTGGTAATACATTACTATAATATTGAAGGTTAAAATTGACAGATGTGTTAAAATTACACTTGTAAGGATAAAATAAACTCAGATACTTTGATCTCCTGAGAAACAGACAATACACTGGCATCTTCAAGACACCCCACAGAGGGGTGGTGCAGGAAACGCCTCTCTCACATATGCATCAGTGCCTTTTCATCTCCTCCCTCCACTGGATTCACTCAGAATGGTCAATAGTATAATATTCTATAAGATTTACAGTCATGTGTGGAATCATTTGAATAGTATCAGGGCGAGTGGTACAATGGTCTTAATCTTACAAAAGTAGACTAAAAGATAATACAGATCCTAAGAGTTAAGAGATACTTTGATTACCGTAGAGAGTCAGTCCATGCAAATTACCTTCTGTTTCCCATTGAGGTGTAAACTAGCCACCCAGATACCAATTGTTTGTACATGCCTCCACTTGGGGGATGTTTTATCTTGGTTTTGTATTTAAAGGATTGCAGCAAAAGGGTCGGCATGATTCTGTAACGAGAAAGCCCGTAGTGTGAAGTGTGTCCACACACTTCACACTATGTATTTTTCTAAAAGACAGGTATGCATCTTACTCTTAGATTTGTCTATGAGAATTTGATGTCTTGTAATGATTTGATAATTGATTAGATAATTGGCATAATACATATTTACCTGACTGATAATAAATTGTTACATTTGATTTATTCTGACTTACTCTGAAATTATTTCCTCAAGTAGATTAAGTGAATGCGTATCCGCAAATCTGCGACCAGGGTTACGTGCATACTAGATCTCAGGTTAGATGAAGCATGGGGCGCATCAGGTGAGATTATCAGACTGGCGAGTTTTGTGATCGTGGAGCCCACGCATAGCGGCCGCCGTGAGGCATCCTAAATAACAGAGATTCCTAATGAACGAGAAAATACAAAGTAAAGAGTTAACTAGAATAATCAAATGTCAGAATAATTAGAGACCGACAAACAACCAATTTGCCTTTCAACCTAAATTCGAGGTAATACTAACTAAATTGAATAACTCTGCGCGCTGAAAAGACCGAACACGCAAGTGACCTACATCCACCACTGGATACCTTCCTTGGGCCAAGTGTGTGGACCTTACACACTTAATAAAGTTTTTAAAATAATAAAGTTACAATTACATAATAATATTTCTACTTCCATTTTTTTTTATATATATAAACATAATGGTGGCTGTCATAAAAAATGTATGGATTTTTTTCAAACATAAATTAAACATTGAAGAACAGTACAATTGATAATAATATGTTATATGGTGTATATATTTAGCAAAATGCACCTCTCCACAGTTTATTTTTCTATCTGACTAATGAGTTTATGGTCACCGAATATGTTTTTCTGAGGTAAATGTGACGTTACGTGACATTGTTTACGAGACGTTATATTGATGTCTTTGCGCGGCTGAAACACTGATTGAGCGATTACATGAGACAGGATACGG
>NW_015637670.1:230526-246147 GCF_001515625.1 Sinocyclocheilus rhinocerous | reverse complement strand
CACGTGCGCCATGCGCTGCCGTGTCTGCGCTCCAGCGATCTGTCACTTCACATTAAACAGCGCCAAAACGGCATTTATTGTTTGAATACTGCAATACAATGGACATAATTTGAAATCTGAGACTTTGTTTCATATTAAAAGTACCAAAGCACAATGCTTATTGCGATATATTGGATGGGAAGTGCCCTTCAACATTCCGTCCATTAACTGAAAACAGGCTAGACTAATCGATTCTTGGGATTTAAGAATCGATATCGTTCCATAAAAATGAGAATCGATTAATATCGAGATATCGATAATTTTTACCCAGCCCTAGTCACGTCGCATAGAAATATTTCACCCAAAAGACAAGACAGTGGATATCACACATGCAATTTGCAAACTTTACATGAGACTTATGTTGGTGACGGACCAAACCACAGTCAATCATTCCCTGAAAGCGAAAACATAAACTGTCTGAGCTTTTATCATCAGATGCTGCATTGAAGGCACAATATGTAATTTTCGCCGCTAGAGGGCGCGTATTCAAATTAAAGAAATAGACAAAGGCGTAGTTTGATGACGCCGTCACTGAGTGTGGAATCATGGGAGTTGTATCTGATGGGACTCGGGCAGAAATCATGTTCATGGATGAGCTAATGATTTATTAACGCAGTAGAATGAAGCAGGGTGAGGCTGAAAGCCGTCGAAGTGAAACGAGGTGCTGAACGAGTGCGACACATGGCTCGAAAGCAGCTGAGCTTTTATTATGCCACAGTCGACCGCTTCCGCTCCTTCCGGTCGTGCGTATGTGGGGAAAAAAAAGCACTGCTGTTTTATCATACTAGATACATTTGAACGTTCTGTTATAATGCTACTCTGAGTGGTCGTCACTGGTCTATTAAAACGCACAACATAACGGAAATCGAGGGGTTATGACGTCATTGGCAGGTGACACAATGACACTATGTACACGGTCCTTGTCACTACTTAAAATTGCTTATTTCTCTTGATTTAAACATTCTTCGAAACATTTGGGATAATGTAAGTACACAAGTCAGCAAAATATATAACACTGTTCTAGTGGTTTTTGGATATTTTCATAAAAAAATCTTACATATTGTGCCTTTAACAGCACATAAATTCTCAGACACAATGAGAGCATAATCTACAATGCTGATAACGGTATAGCAATGGTATATCAATCTAAATGTATTAGTATTTAGTATTTCTCTTGTGGATCACATATTAATGATAGTGAAAAAATTAGAATAATCAATATTTCTTGTTAAACATTTTTTACTTTTTTAAAGTCGCTGTTTGAATATACTTTAGATTTTTATCAATTGATTATTGTGCTGTGTTCGGACCTAAAGACTATTATTAGGCCTATATAATTCAATTAATAATACTACCACTACTACTAATAATAATAATTTGTAATTGTTATTAGTGTTATTAGCATCATAAAAATGTTTTTAAAACTATTGTTGATCCACGACACTATCATCTATAGGTACCACTCTTGTTCTGGTAAACACCAATGATGAAAGAAGTTCACTTACAGCAACTGATTCAGCACAGATCTCTCTGCCCTCTTGCATGGCAATCACAACAAAAGCCGTCAGAGAGGCATCAGCATCATTGCCCTCTACGCCACCCTGGAATAAAGCACAAATAAACAGAAACATTTAAAATTGTTTGTTGCCATCAGCAAATGTGTCGCTTTTTACTAGAGTTATTAATCAATGGACAAAACCTGAATCCATGCAGGACTTTAAAGTATAGTAGTACCTGAAGATAGGCATTATAGGCATTACTAATGTATCTTGCTATGGTTCAAAAGTATATAACTGGGCCTGAAAGATATGTAGTAATGCAGCAATTAAAACATAAGCAAAGTTTTATAATGAATTATAATATTCATTATAGGGACAGTAGTGGCCTAATGGTTAGAGCAGTGTTTATTTGTTTGTTTGTTTTTTAGCCACAGCAGGGTTTTGATCAGTAAAAAATCCCACGGCACACCACTAAGCACTGAAATATAGTAAAATTGTACAAACTAGCATTGATTCAATTACAGGTTATAAAGTTTATTGTAGCTATATAAGTGCTCAGTTTTTTGTTGTTTAATACACTTGGCCAAAATCTCATGATATAAAAGATGAAGCACTATGCACAGGATATATAAAACAGTAATTATTATTATTATTATATATTACATAATAACAAAATACAATAAATAAAATAATAAAAATACAAAAATACAAAAAACTGATACAGTCTGCAACATAAACTCAGGATAAGTAGAGTTAGAGTCTACCATCTTGAAGCCTTTCTGTCAAGCCATCTGCAACAGCTTTCCATGCCTCAAGGGTTGAGGCTCTAGCTTTATTTATTCTGGCTGTTGAGAGTTACCTTACAATTTAAAGGATTTGCTGCAACGCAATTTTGTATGATATGTTAATTAATTATATTTTTTTATCCATGCAGCAAATGCTTCAAAAACAGCTTTAAAATTACTCTATTGCATTCCAGACGCTTTTAAAGTACTTTTCACTATACATTTTACGGGTAGCTTGAATGTAAACATTGTCATGAATTCGTTGTATTCCCATTTGTAAAATAGCCAACAAATTCATTGTTGTAGGCTAACCCGATCTCATGAAAGTGCGTATAGCACGATTTTCTGCTTCTATTTGGCGTAATATTTCTATGCAGAAATTGACTTTGGCATGCAAAAGACTGATAAATTCATAATTAATGGCATGGTTAAGTCGACAGAAATATGGGACACACAGGCCTATGATAACTGCTGAAATGTTTGCGGGGCAAATCTGAGGTCAGTCTGAGCGCTCATGGCACGCACAGTGCCGTACACCTGCAGGCGCCACTGACTCGGACGGTTGTCGTGGTAATAAACACCGTAAACAGCAAACGTTCGTGTGTCCGCGCTTAATGCGCATATCCTATATGAAAAGCATTTTAGGGGGCCCTTGTCTTTTGGGGGCGCAAGGCGGTCGCCTACCTTTGCCTAATGGGTAAGTCCGCCCCTGGTTCTAATATTTCTATATCATGGGGAGGGAGCCATCTTTGCGCAATTATCTTTTTGGCAGATGTTAGTCCTTCCAGCCAGATCTTTCTTTGTAGCTCTGTGAATCCTTACCTGGAATCATCATTTAGAGGGACATAGTGTATTTTTTTTTTTGAGTAAAGAAAACACTGTACTTATTCAAACATCAGTCCTTTATTTACCCTTGCACTGTGAATAAGCAGAGATCTGTCTCCAGTCTGCGCGCGGTGCTTCAATCTGAATGGAGGCGGGTGGAGTTATGAGGTTTCGCTGACAATTTGAGGATCCAATGGCATTATGAGGTTTAGTCACAAGCTCTTTTGAATGTTTTTCATTTGTTTAATATTTGTAAAACCCACAAACAAACAAAAAAAAAAGATGTAAAGTAAAGATGACCAATAGCGTTGATTTAAAATAATAATAATAACGAAATATAATAGAGATAGAACGTTCTGATAATTTTCCACAGTACACATGACAACCTGTCATGGCACAGTGGTTGGGAAACACTGGGTTAGAGAGTCAGACTTGTAACCCAAAGGTCGCAGGTTCGAGTCTCGGTACCAGCAGGGATTGTCGGTGGGGGGAGTGAAAGATCAGCACTCTATTCCACCTTCAATACCATGACTGAGGTGAGACACAACAAATGCAAAAAAAAGAATGGCTGCCCGCTGCTACGTCAGTCATAGTAACATTCAGCTTACCACCATCCCTCTTGAAATTACAGCTGATTCCTCTTTAAAGGAGCCGTCTGGCAATTGTTTGTGCAGAACCAGCCATTTGAGGGCGCTGCAGATCACATTTCCCTCTATAGAAACAAGGTTATTGGCCATGGCGAAGACTTTAGCCACATATGCTGTCAACCTTTAACAGACAGAAACAAAAGCAAACTAATAACAAGTAATACTTTGCTACTTTTAATCATAATAATATTGAAAAATAACATTTTACCATGTGCTGCTTGGCATTTTTATGTGGACAGCGTAAGATCCATCTGTTTTGCGGTAGTCCAGCTGCCCTTGATAACCTTAATAAAGAAAGAATATTTACTTTACTATCCATGTATATATTTCAGATTTTGAGTGTAAAACATAAATTGTTATGTCCATTTCAAAGTCCAGGTTTTAGAGATCATCTGGGTTTGTTTCTGTTTTTGGAGGGTTCTGTCACATGCTTTAGTTCTGTGTTTTCAGTTCGTTGCTATGGTTTTTCATTGTTTGATTAATTTGCACACCTGCTGTTCTGTGCTGGCCAGTCAACAAAATCTCTGTGTTTTGTTCATTTCAGTTGTCCGTTCATGTCACATTTGACTTTAAGTTGTTCTGTTTTTTGTGTATCTGGGGTTCTTTTAAATATAGTTCCTCCTTTATTGCAAACAAACCGTGACCACAGGAGAGCATCGTTGAGAGTGCTTTATGATTTTATTTCAAATCATAGTCAGATTCTTTATATCTGTCTTGTCCTGCTGACCTGTGCTGATATGGTTGACGGCGTCACTACGGCGCTCCATGCCAACAGTGTCCCACTGATTGGTGCTGTCCAGATAATGAGTGGCAATGAGAGGTAGAGTCATACGGTACATGTTCTGCTCTCCACATCCACTGGGCTGGACAATTAGACGACCCATGAAACTTCCATTGATGGCCTGCTCGACTGTCTGAGCGATCTCTTCAGCTGGAGGAATCAAAGAAGGAACACAGGCTGAGAATTCAGTTTATTACTTATCTTTCTCACGAGGAGCTGTCATTTATGGCACACTTTCAACACTATTATGTGTCTATTATATGCCTTTTTTTTCAACTGACAGCTCAAACAGTCAGTAATCTTTTCAAATTTAACATCCCCTGTAAATAGTCCAGATATTATAGATCTATAATAAATGTTAATTTTGTGACCTATTTTCCTCGCCAAGTAAATGTTACCTTTTTAAAATACTATCATTTTTCTAGGTAAACTGATGTCAGTAAACTAAATGAAATCTCGAGTGAAATGAAAAACATGAAAACATGATCTGACTACATTCAGTTTCATGTGTCATATGCAAATAAAGAAAAAAAAACAACAATGTCAACCTTGATTGAAGACTGCAAATACACATTAGAGTTTCCACACATCGAAAGCATTTTACTTCACTAGTGGTTGCACTGTTGCGTGAAAGATCTAACAGTGGTCAGCAGTGCTATTGTGAGAGAGCTGTTCATGTCATACCCAGTGGTCATCTTAAGAGAGATCAGACATGAGGAGATCAGAAGAAAAAGTTCTGAAGAGAGTTATGGAAGGAATACAGAGCTGGGTGCAATCCTGATAAGGAGCACAGTAAGGAGCACTCACAACAGTAGAGTTGTGAGGGTGCTCATCCCGAAATGCGCTTTAGGACAATGTCTCAGATAATTTGTATATAACTAATTTAATTTTCATTTATTCTTATTCATACAACTTGTGGTCCTCTAATCTGATTGGCTGAGAGGACAGTTCACCATTTGTCTACAGGCTGTCGGAGAGGGTTATTCAGAAACCTCTGCATGTTACATTGTTATGCCAGTTGGTGGCAGCAAGTACGTAACTGTCTTTATGTGAGTCAAACAAGCAGTGGTAGACAGTAATGAAGTATTTTTACTTTGTTATTGTAGGCCTACTTCAGTATTTTTCAAGTATCTGCACTTTATCAGAGTGTTTATTTTGAGAAACGTTTACTTTTACTTCACTACATTCCAAAGCATAATATCATACCTTTTACTCCACTACAAAAAGATGTCGTCCCTCGTTATTTTGAACTGAAGAAATTAGGAGTGCAAAACGTTCCTCGGTCAAAAAATCGAACCATACTGTTTTCCACCTATGGATCGGCACACACTTACACCGCGGTTCATCTTAAATCTGACAGCATCTGTAATATGGCTTGATAAAAATAACAACACTTAAAGCAGACAGAGTTTGGCTAATGTAGGCCTATGTTTCTGTCGATAGATACGCTTTCTGGCTTCCCAATACATTACAACAACAGCGATGAACAAAAGAAAAAAAAAAACATGGACAAACCAGTCCCTCTTTGTAAACGTTGTTCAATGCGAGTGCCGTATGCTGGAATATGACCAGTCATTGATGCCGTTGTCGTGCCAAAAATTGATCGTCTCGTCCGTAGGGTAATGAGGAGGGCATGTTTTTAGTTTTAAGCATGTTTAAGCTTTGAGGCCACAGTGTTGTGCCCAAACGAAATACAAGAAGTGTAGCCTACATGATGGGCCTGTTGATAGTGGGATGAATGACTTAGATGGGCAATATGACCAAATTCTTAAATCACGGGTTAAGCCATTTAATATCACCCTAACTGTAGGTATACTACAGAACCCTTAAAGGGACTTGTTGGTGGGAAAAATATGATGTGGGAGGAAAAAATCTTTTTCAAATCTTTTGCGTTCCCCAGAGAAACATTGCGTTCGCTTGCAAAGATATTTGCGTTCTCTCGCAAAACCTGTTGAGTACGGACAAACACTTCCTGATTACTTTACAGGTTGCTGTGGTCCATACAGCTCCATACGTTCACAGTGGAGCGGTTCATAGAGTTTTATTTTGAACTAGGACTCAAGTATAAAAAAATACATTCGGTAGGTGAAGGCACGGTTTTGGGACATTCTGAAACGCTTAATCAGAATCAGAAAGAGCTTTATTGCCAAGTGTGCTTACACACACACATGGAATTTGTCTTGGTGACAGAAGCTTTCAGTACACAGAGAGATTGACAAGTGACAAGACACAGATAACAAAGTAAAAAACAAGTGAGTAAAAATAAATATGTAAAAAAACAATACACAATAAACAAAGACAGTAAACAGTATATTGTATGTACAGACGTGCTATAGACAAATTATGCAAGGGAATGTGGATAGAAGAAAGATATATTAAATCAATAACATACATATAATAAATATAAGTATAGATAGTTGGGTATTGCCAACCCTCTACATTGCGAGTAAATCACTCGCATATGCGACTAAATCTTCACTCTGGGCGACTAAATTATGTCTAATATTAGCCATTGGCTAAAAAATTCTCAGATTTTACTCGCCAGTTTGTGAGTCGAACCCCCAACTGCTCCCCGGGCGCCGCAGCAAAAAATGGCTGCCCACTGCTCCGGGTGTGTGTTCACGGTGTGTGTGTGTTCACTGCTGTGTGTGTGCACTTTGGATGGGATAAATGCAGAGCACTAATTCCAAGTATGGGTCACCATACTTGGCCACATGTCACTTCACTTCACTTTAGCACAGATATATTTTCACTCGCCGAACACTGACTGAGTGCTTCAGAGTTTCACTCTCCATCAACCGATCTGTGATATTTTTCAGTTAATCTTTATGGATGTGCAGCGCACCTGTGTTTGACATACCGTAAACTCTAGTGTGAAGGCAAACAACTCACCGTCGCTTTGTCTCACATCCGTACCCACTGTATATACAGTATATATATATTATAATTTCTGTAGCATAGCCTATTTGGTCTTTTTCATCACCGTCTTCATTAAGCCACATTAAGTGTTTTCTTTAGAATGGCTTCTATGGGAGGAAAACGCTTAACGTGCAAATTAGCACTTTCTCTTCATATTCTGGGCTTGTCTGCTTTCCCGTATTACTAAACTGTATAGCTTACCAAATTCTGCCTTTTTAAACCACTGTCTTAGTATTAATTAAGCATCTTTCTATGGGGCAGCATGCAATTTAGCACGTTACGTTCATATTCTGGCTCATATTCTGCTTGTCTGTTAATAGTATGCTTTATTAATACTGGATTTGGTCCTCCACTGTCACTGTTTTAGTACATGAAGCCACATTAAGCGTTTCAGAATGTCCCAAAACCGTGCCTCGAACTACCGACTGTAGTTCTTTATACTTGAGTCCAAGTTCAAAATAAAACTCTATGAACCGCTCCACTGTGAATGTATGGAGCTGTATGGACCACAGCAACCTGTAAAGTAAACAGGAAGTGTTTGTCCGAACTCAACAGGTTTTGCGAGAGAACGCAAATATATTTGCAAGCGAATGCAATGTTTCTCTGGGGAACGCAAGATATTTGAAAAATATGTTTTTCTCCCACATCGTATTTTTTCTCACCAACATGTCCCTTTAAGGGTTTAATTTTTGTATATTTCTATATTTGTTTATTTATTTTTGCTTTTTTACATTTCTTTGTATATTTATTTATATGTGTATTTATTTCTAATTTTGTCAGGTTTGGCATTCCATAGGTGAGTATCCTAGCAGACATAGTCGGTTGAATGTACAGTATCAGTGAACTAGATCAGTGCATTGTCTTGAAGTGACAGCATTTGTAACTTTAATAAGGATTCATCTTCAATCAAATATGCAATGCTATATTACATTGAATTACTTTATTCAATTTCTGTACCTAAAAGCTAATGTAGACCTATACCTAAAAAATACTGAAAAGCACCGTTTTTTTTTTTTTATCTTTGCTCTATTGTATTTATTTGTGCTGTTGATATGTACAGCACTCTCTTCCACCCTCAATACCACGACTGAGACCCTTGAGCAAGAACTGAACTGAACTGCTCCCCGGGCGCCACAGCAATATGGCTGTCCACTGCTCTCTGTGTGTGTGTGTGTGCACTTGGATGGGTTAAATGTATTATTATAATTCTGAGTATGGGTCACCACACTTGGCCACATGTCACGTCAATTCACTTCACTGAATGATTCATTCATGAATTGTATTGAGTGGATTGCAGCTGTTCTCAAGTAAACAACTCACTGATTCAAATTATCCAGTCAGAGTGAGTCAATTCAGTGAATCCACAAGTCTGCCTCAAAATGAGCCAAGAACAGGCGCGCGACTGATGGCGCGAAAAGTAAATAAGTCACATTTTTTTAGACCTTGTTGGAGCATTTTTTTTTTTGCATTCATATTTGACCGCAAAATGTATAAATTCCCTGCTAGGAAACCACTGATTTAGTCTATGATGCCCAGTTTTTGTCTGTAACCATTAACTAAGTCGGCAAGTGTATGACGCCTTGTGTTTAAGAATCTGTTCAGATTTTAAAAGTCGGATAGTGTATTTCAGACTTTTAACACTGCGTCTACACTGGACGGGACTGCCACAATTTGAGGCTTTCTATGCTGAATGCATCAAATGAAAGTTCAGAATACATTTGTATATTTCGCTGAATGTGGTTTATCCATCTCTGAAAATGGTTTCGGTGCTCACAATGTGTCCTGTGTTCATTTAAATCTGTTTTAATGTGATCAAGTGCTATCTGATTGTGACCCGCTCAATGAAAACACACATTAATGTAAATAAAAGTGACTGCAATTATTACAAACCATCCCCCAACACTAAGTACTGCAGTATAGTCATTGTACAAGTACTACAAAAATGGTTGTGGACATAGAGGAATAGACAGATGAGATGATTGTGAGATGATTGTGGACTGTTAAACAAAACATGTATACAACTTTAAAGAAATACAAATGTATTTTCCTTACCAGTAATTGAGATTAATGTGTTAGCAGGTGTGTCTGGAAGCCGATCAGCTGGTATGTCAGCTTTAAGAAGTATAGGTTTGTCCTCTGATCGAGAAATGAAGAAGAACATGAAGATGAAGAAAGAGTCATGAGTCATAAACTGATCACATTTTGTACAGCAACAATGCACAAGTGAGCAATAATGCATAATTTGCTGAAAGTATAATGTGTGTAATGTTGTATAGTGGAAGTGTAACAGAGTGATGTTATTGTGTGCTTCACAGTAAATCTCACCATTCTTAGCAGGATTGAGCTCCACATTTTCTCTGTGTAATGCAGTCAGCACACCCTCAGACTGAAAGAGAGAGAGAGAGACTGTTAACTACCCATGATGCTCTAGTTTATCTATTTAAACTATGACAAACATCTGTTGATCATTACATTAACAAATAACCAAATCAAATGAAACAAATGCTACAAGTGACAATCACTGATTCCCATCAGACGTACCACCACCTTCAGCGGCTTTCTCACTCCATCAGAGAAATCATATGCTGCAGCTTTCACCTCAATCATGTGATTTACCAGCGTCATGGGAATAATCACATATGAAACAGCTATGCTGGAGCCTTTTTCAACAGATACTGTTGTTCTGTATTTGCCTTTCTTACTGGCAGAGCTGCAAACATCTTCTGTCTCCATGAACTCCACACGCACCTGGATACAACAGGAGAATGAGACTCAAACTGCTTCAATATCCAGAGGAAACTTCCTCCCAAGTAAAAAAGCATTTGATTTGAATATGAAATGCGCAATGATGGAGGATATTTGTGTTTTAGCACTGGACAATATACTGCACTTTTCTTCAGTTTTAGTCACAATCAGAATCCATATATGTTGTCAAGATCTGCCAGGTAGTGATAGAGCCTTTCAGGTACATCAACCTTTCTTTGTCTGTACCATAAAAAAAAAAACACTTTTTGAGTTATCATTTTACATTGACTCAGTTAAGTTGTAATATACTTAGAATATTAAGTATTTTCAACATGACAAATTTAAAGTTAATCAAACTTTTAAATTTATGAAATTAAGGTGAAGTGAGTTTTTTAAGTGTTAAATTCACCTAATTTGGCGTATTTTCTTAGGTCAGCCAATTAAATAATTATTTAATTTAATTTATTATTTTATTTCAATTGTAAATAATTATTTTATTTCAAATGCTTCATTCATGTTTTGGTTGACAGCCTCTTCCATTCACATTTAAATTCATTTCTGCTGCAAATAATAACTGATCTGATGTCAGCTATTGAAACAAGAAATAAGCCAAATAATGCTGTTCATTTGCTGCGAGTCACTAGGGGTGTGAATGGGACTCAACGCAACTCATGTCTAAAAGTCTTCTACTCACCATGTGTCACATAGCTCAAACTCATCCCAAAACCAACTCTCAGGGAACTGTGTACGTGACACAATCTCTTCAGAGTCTGTATAATACATGTCATCATCATCTTCGCCTGTTATAAAAAAAAATTAAAAAAAAATTGTGAGAGAATAGACCTTTTAGTGCAGGGGTGTCAAACTCAATTCCTGGAGGGCCGGAGCCCTGCAGAGTTTAGATTAAACCCTAATTAAACACACCTGGGCCCTGTTTCAATAAGGAGGTTCAACCAACTCTGAGTTAAAACTTGAAATCTGAGTTGACTAAAGCCGGGCTCACACTGTGCGATTTTTTTAAAGTCCTTTAGGATTGTACTTGTCAGACTGTAAGAACATGATGATCATGTCACACTGTGGGATCTCAGTTGTCATTAATGTCAGACTGTACGACAGTCAAGACGCGTTAAAAATGGGTGCGCGCAAGAAAACTTGACCAGAGTTCTACATTATCAACCCATACACGTTCAGTGACTGCGAGCTGCATTGCACATGGGCCTGTAATGTTGGCTATCATTATTAAAAGTATATGAATGGCGGCAATACCGGCGTATTTAAGAAGAATAGAGTAAGCAGCACTACATACCCACATGAAAACAGCAGCGCAACTGGTGTTTATCATAATAATTGAAAAAACGAAGCCAGATTGACGTTCGTCGTAGGAGAAGAAGCCCGGCTCACACTGTGCGATTTTGGCCACGATTTGGTCGTCAGCTGAATCAATGCAAAGTCCAAACATGATACACATAGACAACATGATTTTCTGAGGACACACACTAAGTTGAGTCAAATATCAGCCACAGAGGTCGTTACAACTGAGAAAAAAATAAAAGAAATAACATTTCAACTGCACAGCTATGTCATCAATCAAATTTATATTCATAATTAAAAATTGTATTCATCTTCATTATCCAATGACTAGCCTATCTACTTTTACTATAACCACAGTTACTACTTTAGTAATTATGGCTCTGTGCCAGCCAAAGATCGAAAGCAGCTCTACTGCTGGGAACAACTATACTCTGAACTTTGGTTTTAGAGGGTATAAAGTATTTCCATGTCAGCGGGCTCAAGTCAAGTCATGAGTCGTTGTTGTCAAAGTCTAAGTCAAGTCACAAATCTTCTTCAATTGTGTCGAGTCACAAATCATCAAATTTGGGACTCAAGTCCAAGTCATGCGACTTGAGCCTTCAACCCTGTTCACCCAGTGCTGTATTAGAGGCCATTTACTCAGGATGTGAGACAAAGAGCAACATAGTGAAATAGAACCTCTGGAATCTCTTCATCAGACAGCATCTTAAAATGTAAAACACATGCCACCTATGGAATTGAACAACGGCTACTGTCCCATAATGGACATAAAAAACAAACTGCAAAAGCAGCTCCCTGATGGACTGAGTTCAGTTGTCTGGGTGTCGTCGTCCTGCTATTCTACCATGTGATATAATTAAGATATTTTGACAATATATTTACTCCGAGCCAGAATCAACTCCTCCTCTTCGGTCTTCAAGTTCTTGCTGGTTTTCATTTTGTTGCAGCAGTCCAGGAAGGCCTTGACACACTCTGCCCCATCGACGATGTACGTGGCTCTTCGTTCACAGGTGTAGCCTAGTTTATTATTCCTCATTCCATCAAAACAGCACTGCTTCAGTTCACCAGAGTATTGACCAGCTGAGAAGACAATGAGGGAAGTAGGAGAATGTGGTGAGAATTACTGGCGGAAAAGATACAATTCCCTAAAACGTGAACAGTGACTTAAAAAGAGACACAGGAGCTTTAACACAGCAAAAAAAAAAAAAAAAAGGTTTGAATGGTAAGAGTAATTTGAATGGTAATCTGATTTGAATTGTAAGAGTAAAATTGGAGTAAAGTCCAGCTTCTCACCCAGTGTACTAGTGATCTGCAGGAGACTCTCAGATCTTCGTTTTCTCTTTGCAGGGACGGGACGTTCAGGCACTAGAGGACAATTCATTTGAATAAATTGGCATACTGTAAAACTCACTCAGAGATGTTAAATTACACAAGATTCACAAATGTTCCAAAAAAGTAGACAAAAAATTGTAAAGTTGATTGCTTGACCATTTTTAATTTTTGAGTGCTTAACTCCATGTATTGGTAAGTAAATAAATAAATAAATAAAATTAAATTAAATAAACAATAGGACAAACAAAATAGAAAAAAATACAAATTAAATAAGTTTCTCAGGTACAGTGGCCTAGGTTTATTTAACATGTTTTAAGAAATACTACAGAAATGGAATAACCAAATGTAAAAATAAAACACTCTATAGTCTTCATTGTACGAATTACATATAAAATGACACATAATAAAGATACAAAAGTGATTGGTTGATTTATACATTGATGTAACAGATGGCAACAGTTTATTAGGCTGTTTAAATGTTGATGGAAAAACACCAGTGTGAAGGGATGTGTTAAGGATGTGAGTGAGTGATCTAATATGCTGTCACACATCCAATTTGCTCTGAACTGTTTACGCTCATGTATGACATAACAGACTGTGTTTAATACTCCACACAATGTGAATTTTGACATAACTGTGTGTGTATTTGACCATTTAAGTGCAAAAAGCTGTAAAAGAGAACTGAATTGAAGATTGCATGTAACTTGAGAGCTGGTGTTCTGACGATTTGTGCTACCCTGTCAGATTTTGCTACCTCCCATTGAAACAGTAGGTAGCATAATGCGACAACAAAATATGCTACCCATCAGATTATGCTTTATTAACGTGTATACCTACCACAACCCTAAACCTACCCTTACAGTAATGCAAATACAGTAATTATGTGTTGTTCAGGGTGAGAAAATTGACACAATATTGATGTGTGCATGCACAGTAATCCCTGGTAGGACAATCTGACGGGTAAGATGAAATGTCAGGACACCTGGCATTTGGGCTAACGCTTCGGCTGCGTGTCCATCAGTGCGAGCACTGCATTGAGTCCTTTTTCGTGGCTTACTGTGATTAATAACACTCTAACATGTCAATATCCTTACGTAGTACAGTGCGGTTAAATAAATAAATGTAACACTTTAGAAAATGTATTATTTTAATTGTGAATTGATTCAAATCACCAGAAGATAGAAACATGATTCATATGTAAATCAATTGTTCCCCCAGGCCTAGTGTGCATGCAGAATATTTCAGGTTTTGCACTTCTCTTTTTTTCAACATGCACCTAGACAAACCTCAAGTGTTTGACCTCATAAGAAAGCACACCCCTGTGACACCTAAAGCAGGCAAACAGCTAGACCTCCTCACATGTAACTGTACCGTGGGCAACCATTCTGTTACTCCATTACATCTCTCCAACCACTGTTTTTCTCCATTTCTCTCTGTCACTCTCCCTTCATGCTAACCACTGACACCCTCCTCTGGTCATTTTTTGCCGTAACCTCCACATTCTCTCTCTCTGACATACTTCTCCTCTGTAGTCTCTGCATCCCTTTCCCTCACTAACCACTTTTCTTCTCTTGATGTCACTGAAGCAACTGATATACTGTGTTCATAATATCTGCCCTCTTACCTCCAGGCCAGAACATGCGATACCCTCCAGTACCTGATCCCTTCTACAGGAGATCTCACTAACATTGCTACCTGCTCAGACTTACAGTATATCATCAACACATCTCTCCCTACTGGCATCTTTCCCAATGCATTTAAGAAGGATTGGGTAACCACACTGCTTAAAAGAGACTTGAAAGAGTTGTGTTCAATCAGCTTTCCACTTTTCTCTCTTTGAACAAGCTACTTAAAAGCAACCATTTTTGCTTCAAAAGCGGGCATGCTATGGAGATCCCACCCTGCTGTCTGTTGCTGAAACTCTTCAACTGACAAGAGAAGAGTACTAGGGTACTATCATGGGTACTAGGGCTTTCATGATTACTCGATTATAAAAATAAAAAAATCCTAGATTGCATTTTGCCGATTGTGTCGATCAACTGGCAAAATACCGGAAGTGGCTCATTCCACGGACGAGAATCCATGAAAAGCATTATTAGACGATTTTCTTAGGCTGCACAAAATATTAAAACCAATTAAAATTCATAATAAAGCATAGTGCTATTTTTAATTCATAAAGCCTGCGATTCAATTAAATAAATATGCGCTGCAAGTTTAATATGCGCTTTATTTCTATGCGTATAGGTCACGTGCAGCTCAGAGCGGCTCTGTTCACAGAAAATGTTGCTCCACACAAACAGTTATCATTTACATGTGCAGACCATCTCAAACTCGATCTCTGCATACGCTGTGAGTCTGAGCAGAGGTGGACAGTAACAAAGTACATTTACTTGAGTATTGTACTCTTATGCATGAATTATTAAATCACAAAGTAATATTTTTTTACATGTTTGTTTTTACTTTTAAACAAGTGAAAAATCATGCCAATTTTTTTTTTTTCAACGAGTTACAAATCTGTCCACTGTAGTGGACACCATGAATCAAACGTATAAATAGTAAATCAATATAACTTAATGGGTGGTCTTAAAATACACATCTTTAAAATATTTACTACGTGAAAATGATATGAATACACATAAGAACATTCAATAACAACAAGCTATGTCATGACGGCACAGAAATGTGAAGTGTAACAAACAAAACGTAAGAGTGTGTGTCTATGGGCCAGGGGTGTGTGG
>NW_015637670.1:226590-230516 GCF_001515625.1 Sinocyclocheilus rhinocerous | reverse complement strand
TTTTCTTACAAAAACGCATCGATTCGCTACAGGAGGCCTTTGTTCACCCCCCGGAGCCATGTGAGACACTTTTTTTCACTTCTTTTGGACTGATGCACTGCAACACCCATTTTTTCCCCATAGGTTTTTAACATTCTAAAAGCTCTTTATTCCAAAGATACTACAAGCTAGTCAATGTTTTCAGTAGGTGTAATGTATTGTAAGTTGCTTCAGAGGCATAAGGTACTGCAAGTATTACATACAACAATAGTAGAACAATAATAAAACAGTCCATTGACATAAAAAAGGAAATTTGGTACTTAAGTACTTTTAAAATCAAATACTTCTGTACTTTTACTTAAGTAAAAATCTGTCTTTGCAAATTTCACTTGTAATAGAGTACTGCTGTTACATTCTATACATTTGATCGGCAGTATCTGTAATTTTACTCAAGTAATGCATTTGTGTACTTTGTCCACCTCTGAGTCTGAGTTGCTTATAACGTTCATTTGGGAACAATGTGCACCATTCTATCAGATTTATAAAGTAAATCATTGATAAACCTATGCCAACACAGGAGAATACATCATTATCTTTCTAAATATTCTAAATGTTAATCACGACTTCAAAATAAAACTCGCTCTGAGTTTGCATATTTTGATATCCATATGTTCTTGTTCAAGAAATGACAGTGGCTGTATAATTTCTATAATTAATCAGTGGCCAAATATTAAAGATTAAGTGGACATTTGAATTAAGTTTTGTTTAGTCAATATTAAACAAGGATTAAATTGCGCTATAAAGTGTAAAAACAATTATGCCGTTGCAACCCTCTGCAGGCATTTGATATAATACATAATCTACATAAGTTAAGACTGTACACTAGAGGGGTGTCTGAGTCACATCAGCTAATCACTGGGGTGCCTCAAGGTTAAGTGCTTACATTACTTTCCTTCATTTACACAACTTTACTGGAAATGATCAAAAGGCACACAGCTTCTCCTACCACTACAATGCAGACAATAAGCAGCTCTATCTGTCATTTCAACCTGATGATCCCAGTCTCAGTTTTTATCACAGCTTGCCATTCAGACATCTTGTTTTGGATAAAGGAGCTTCATCTCCAGTGCAAAAGTGTGAAGACAGAGCTCCTTGTAGTCCCTGCCCGCCCATCAGTTTACCATAACATCACTGTGCAACTGGGTTCTACAACACTTATAACAATCAGGAAAGCAAGGAAACTGGGGGTCAGTGGTTGACAACCAACAGAGCTTTTCCACCCACATTTCAACAGCAGCCTGGTCTTGTAGGTTTGCACTTCACAATATCAGGAAAATCAGACCATTCCTGTCAGAGTCTGTGGTGCAGCTCCTCATCCATGCTCTTTGTCATTTCAAGACTGCACTACTGCAGTGCTATACTAGCGGGCCTTCATGACTATGCTTCTGCAGATGGTCCAGAAAGTGGCAACAGGTCTGGTCTTCAATCAGCCAAAGAGCACCCATGCCACAGTCCTCCTGATCTCACTCCACTTGCTACCAGTGGCAGCTAAAATCATATGTAAAGTTTGGCATTGACTTTCAAGACTTTTTCAAGGCTTTTTCAAAAAGCCCAGTGTTAAATTAACTCTCCCGGGAGTTTATTTGAGTCCACACTCAAGAGTGTTAAACGTAACACTGAAGCAGTGTTAAAGTTAATGAGAAAATTTGCTGATTAGTTAAGTGATGATTGACCATTATTGAAGACACCTGATGGTAACAGCAGAATCACCGAAGGAGAAAATCACAATGTTTAAGTCACCATTATAGTGATCAGTGTTTATATTAGTTGGTCTCTTGACCCTTAAATGTCTAACATTAGATTTTGCTTGGCTGCTGTAACTGAGTTATAACAACCCGAGGAAAGGTTCTCATTTAGCATTGATTATGCTTTGACATAATCATCATGTAGGGACCTGAATAAGTGAGTTAGGTTTTCTTTATTGATTACTTCAACCCTGTGAACAATTTAGGATCTGGCAAACTTATTTTTATCAAAAACTGAAGAAAAAAAAAATCATTAATTTAGACACACAGACATCAAGAATCACAACTACGGTGACCATCAAAAAAGCATGTTGTAGCCAATCAAAACTCATCCATGGCTCCCATCATGCATTGCGGCATGAAAAAAGTATTAGCAGAATTGTCTTCATCATTTATTTTATTCTTATTCTTACTTTTTATTTTATTTTTGCTGTCTTTATGTGACTTTTTAGTAGCTTGTTTTGTGATGTTCAGAGTTTATCTGTTTACCTGAATATGCTGTTTGTCACCGATGTTGAGACTCATATGCTGATTCTTGATGTATGTGTGCCTAAAAGAAAGCCTTTTTCAGAGTTTTTTTTTTTTTTTTTATCAGAACAGCTTGTAAGAAATCCTTCCAAAATTGATAGAAAATACAGAATCTTTTACAGTGGAATCAAAAGGTTGTCGTAATCAATAAATGAAATATAACTCAGAGGAAATAAAACGGACTCTAAATAAATTCAGTGATTCAGATTAAATAATGATTACACTAAGACATCATCATCATTACCTGATTAAATTTAAGGGTCAAGAGCCCTGCAAACACTGACCACTATAATGGTGACTTAGGGTGTATTCACACCAGGAAAGTCTGCTAGATCACTTGCTAAATCCAAAACAAAACCTCTTATTATTATGTAATCCGTAAAGATGCATTTCTTTCTAAATGCGTGTCCAATGATGAGATGGCGAGTCAGGATCATCAACTTCATAGCGACACTGACTCATAAAACACTAGTTTATTAATAAATAATTAAAATATCTCCTTACTATTTCCCCCCAACATAGTCATGATAATATTTGCGGCAAGCTTTAGCCTATATAGCACGCTCACGTCATGTTGCTGTGCGCCATGGTCACGAAAACTCATCATTTGCATGTGTTTTTAAGCATTGTGGTTTAAAAACAAGTTATTTAAGCCATTGAAACGCAAATAACAGCACTATATGCGAGAGCTGTCTGTTTCTGAGCGTGATTTCTGCAATTGGATCGGATGGAGGTCAGGTCATATTCACACCTTAAACTAACCATACCAGAGTTCATTTGGAATCGGACCGAGACCACCTCTTCAGCTGGGTCTCGGTACGGTTGTTTGGTCCGCACCAGAGTGCAATTGCTGTATTCACACGTGCCAAAAAGGTCCGCACCAAGAGGGAAAACGAACTTGAGTTCGATTCAATCGAACCGAACAAGACAGGTGTGAATACACTCTTAAAAATTGTGTTTTTCTCCTTTGGTGATTCTGCTGTTACCATCAGGTGTCTTCAATAATGGTCAATCATCACTCAATTAATCACCTAATTATCTCATTAACTTTAACACTGCTTCAGTGTTACTTTTAACACTCTTGAGTGTGGACTCAGATAAACTCCCAGGAGAGTTAATTTAACACTGGGCTTTTTTTCTGTGTGGAACTGCACCTCCCTACCTCAATTCACTCATAAGAGTATATGCTCCCTCCCACCAGCTACAGTCACTGAATGAGCTGCACCTTCTTATCCCCAGTGTTGGGAAGGTTACTTTGGAAATGTAATAGGTAACAGATTACAAGTTACCCTAGTTAAAATGTAATAGTAGTGTAACTTTTTCAATTAGTTTATTAGAGTAATGTAACTGATTACTTTTGCTTACTTTTTGATTACTTTTCTAAATGTCTAATGAATGTTTATTTGTAACTGTTAAACACATCCACCACAAAATCAGCCTTTAGTACCGCCTTTTACTTTGAGATTCATCTGAAGTTCAATGTAGATTTAAAATCATAAGAAATAGTTTACTGATACTGTTTTGGAAACCAAATCTTTGCATAACTACAGGAAACACTACATCTAGCAATGGTTTGAAAAAAAAAAAAAATAAAAATGAAAAAAAGCATATACA
>NW_015637670.1:226241-226575 GCF_001515625.1 Sinocyclocheilus rhinocerous | reverse complement strand
TACATCAACTCAAATACGGTTATCTAATAAGCATGTGTCCTATTTTGTGTACTAAACTCCTGAAACATTAGTGTCTTTTTGAAACATTGGTGTCTCTTTGTATATGATATGATGATAGTTTTCTCAAAATAAGGAAACTGCTCATGAAGTGACTCAGAGCAGATCTGGAGATTATGTTTATGTGTTCATGTACTCCTATATTGAGGTGGCAGAGGCTGAAAACACCGCGAGCTTCAGTAGGCCTATGTGTAATAAATGAAACTGCATGTCTGCGCCATTAATTTCCACGAGGGGTGGACTGGGAAAAAAATTTCAGGCCGGGAAATCTCACACT
>NW_015637670.1:214316-226164 GCF_001515625.1 Sinocyclocheilus rhinocerous | reverse complement strand
AATAAATCAATTAAATCTGTATGTGGATGTGTGTAAATATTCAAATGTAATCCCCTTTGTAATCGTTAACATTTTCATAAGTAACTGTAATTATATTACATATTTTTTCTTAGTAACTGTAACTGATTACAGTTACATTTATTTTGTAATTAAATTACGTAACGTCGTTACATGTAACTAGTTACTCCCCAACACTGCTTATTCCTTTATATAGAGGCACAAACCCTCACTCTTCAAAATCTTCATGTCTGCTAAATACATGTAAATGTAACGAATCTGGTGACAACTTGACCCAGTCTTCCCTATTTATGACAAATTATGATAAAGTGGTGTATTGGACATAAAAATGTAAAAAACGTTTAGAATACTTGTTTTGAACTAAAAGCATTTTCTGTATATCACCAGTCATCGGCCAACAATCAGTTTTGTCAGACCAGAGTTGCATCCCTGACAATAATCTTCAGGAATTGCTTTGTTCAGTGAATAGAGTTAATATTTATATATATATACAGTATAGATAGATAGATAGATACATATAGATATATCATTAGCTGAAAGAAATAAAAAAAATAAAAAAAACCGACCCACCTTTCCCATGCACGTGTCCTTCACATCGACCCAGACTGAATCAGACACCACCTCAGACGAGCCCACATGGTAATAAGCCACAAAGCGGAAGGACGGCACCATGTCTTTGGTTACAGGCAGAGACAGAGCCACTAGAGATTGTCCTTTCCTCTTAAACCTGTCTGCTTTTACAATCTGACCTTTACTTCAGATCTGAAAATGAGGCAGACGAGTTAAAAGCATTTGTGACATTTATACGGTTTCAAACACAAGCTGCTGTAGTGCAGCTGAATGAGAAATAACCATCATCTTTACCATATATGTGTAGTCTTGATCTTTGAATCCTGGGCTTTTTCCAGTGTTCAGATAGACTGTCATTGGATCACCGATCTGAAGCTCAGCAGCATCAATGCCGATGTGCAGGTAGTTGTTGGAGCGACTTCTGGGAATGTAGGCCTGAGCCGTCATCTTCTTAACTGCCTGTTGCTTTTCGTCTTTTATTTGTGGATCTTTGGTTTTTGCCTGGAAAGAATAAATATATTGTTTTCTGATGTGCTGTGAACAATATGCTCCACTGCTTGTTCAACAAATGTTAACTGATCTATTTTCCACTAGACTGAACATCAGTGCTGTTATGATGGCAGGTCTTACAGTGATCTCCAGTGTTGAAGATACTCCCAGAGTATTGACAGTAACTTTTGCAATGCCATTGGCTTTTGTTTGACCTCTGACCTCTCCAGAATTGACCTCCACGTCCACATTTTCAGCAGGTGTTTGGTCAGGATTTGTTATGTAGACCTTTTATAAAACCCAGACCAAAAATTAATTAAACTGTTTCATAGGTTCTACAAACATTCAGGCTCTTAACTTTCTAGTTAACAGGGGCTTTAAGTGTAAATCAGTTTTGGTAGATTTCCAGGATAAGATGTTGTAACATTAACAGTAAATTACCACTGCAGACATCAACGTCAAAAATATAAGAAATGCTTTATGTAAATGACACATGAAAAATGCCAGGCAGCCGCCAATTGCTGTGAGGTTTAGGTAGTGAGGTTGTCATGAGTGTTTCAAAATCTGCAGACTGTGCTGGAGTTTCTGCTGGATTTAGTTCATAAATAATATTGCTAACATATTACTATATTTAATTCAGATTTTAAATGCAGATTAAATGCTTTCATTGTATTGTACTGGCTGTACCATAAGGGCCATTCGCACAAAACATGTTTAGACTGTGTTGCTTTTTAATTAATTGCTTTTTTCTATGTAAATGACTATCGTGCCTCACTGCTTTTCAGCACCTTCAACACAAGTGCCTCATGTTCAAAAAATGCCTCTTGTACGGTGTACATTCTAGGACATCCTCAGACCTCAGTCATATGACGAAAAGGCATCATACCTCAGACTAAAAGGCTTCAGGTCCAGGAAAAACAACGTCAGGTGTCAGGTCTCATACAATTAGGCATCTGGCTAAACGGCCTCAGACAAAAAGGCATCGGGCGAAACGGACTCAAAATGCCGATAATATTCACGGCTGTATTAGCGAACATCCCAGCGCCGTCCATGCTGCGGAGAGCGGAGTTTAGAAGAATATGTAATTATGTGCTGCGAGCTTTCCTCTTGATAACAAAATAAACACATTACACAATGACGGTGAGAAAGCGGCAGTTAGGAAAACATCTGATCATCATAGCGATGTGGATATGTTTGCACCAGCTCTGCAATCACTCCAGTAAATTCACGTCACGTTTAAGCATATTTAGCAATTTATAGAATAGATTACTTTAAAGCAGCTGCTTTACAGTTTTAAACATGAAGAAACTGTGACAGTATGGCTTTAGATTAGAATTACAACGAGAGAGAGAAAGAGAGACCGAAGTTAAGAAGTTGCCTATCTGATCAATTTTCGGTAACTAAGAGCCATACAAATTATTTTAGGTTCATAGAATATTGAATTCATAAAACCAGTAGGTTGGTTTTATTGCAAATAGTATTTATCTGTCTATCTATCTATCTGTCTGTCCGTCCGTCCATCCATCCATCATGCTGGACCTTCCACAATTTGAATGGTTTTACATGGGACTGTTCTTATCCTGAAGGTTTTGCAGAGTAATTGATTAAAACTTTCGGTAACACTTTATTTTAGGGTCTCCTAACTAGTTGCTTATTAGCATACATATTATTAAAATATTACCCATTTTTTAGTAATAATTAAGAACATATTAATGCCTTATTCTACATGACCTTATTCTACAGCCCTAATCCTACCCAATACCTAAATTTAACAACTACCTTAATAACTATTAATAAGCAGCAAATTAGGACTTTATTGAGGGAAAAGTCGTAGTTTATAGTGAATAAGTGTTCCCTATTCTAAAGTGTTACCTAATTAAATGTTACACTGGTTATGTTCTATACAGAACAGAACATCCCATTTGACATTAGTCTGCAGAAAAACTCCAATGGGGTGAATTAAATAGCAAATTCACTTTCTAACAGTAGGCGCAGAAAAGCAAGCTGTTTCCCCAGTAAAATCTGTACACAAAGAAGCAATGTGCTTATAACTATGCAGTCTAATAGTCACAAAGATCTCTTTAACGTAACTATAGTTTGCCAACATACAAGCTAATGTTTTTCCTGAGACCTGAAGCCTTTTAGTCTGAGTCATATGACTGAGGTCTGAGGATGTCCTAAAATGTACACCCTACTCTCGAGACCCTTCCTTTTACATTAACATTGGCTACCGAGACACTGAAGGGCATCCCAGGTTTGAAGAAGTGTGGTGTTTTTTTGAAGTGGATGGTGTACGGTGACGTCACAATCTGAATGCCTCTCCTTTCTGCTTCCACCATTTCACTGCCTGAAACACACAAACGATTAGCTTCTCATACAATCACACACGTGCAGGTAAACATGTTCACACAGTATCTGTTGAGTCTTACCACTTTCTGTTAATAGACTGACTGAAACATAGATTGATCGTCCAACCAGCTGGTTAATGTTTGGAAAGGTCTCAGTGATCATCTGACTGGTCAGTTCTGCAGTACCCTCTCCTTTCACGATCTATTCACATATGAGAAACACAGCAACATACAAGACACAGTAAAAATCTATTTAACTTCTTATTTAAACTGTCCTCTAGGTGAGAAGAAATTATATTTATCCCAACAGGCGAGATGTTTAATGTCTCTCACCTGAACTTTTTGCAGAGATGTAGGAATACTTGTTTTCTTCTCATCTTCCATCACACCAAACACCACAAACGCATTTCCATCCACCTTCTGTCCAAACAGGTACCTATAAAAGCACATCCAAACTCTGCTGTAAAACTGAATGGTGACGATGAATGTCCCTGATCCACATGCACTTCATTACATAGAAAAAGAGCAGCTTGGACCTTTTATGTTCCGAAGAAGATGGAAAGGAGCCATTTCACCATTTTACTTTGATCTGACCTTTAAAATTATCTTTAGTTGGGGTTACCCAGTGATGTCAGATTGATGCAGTCATATCAGTGTTTTCACACATTAAACATACAATGAATACAATGAAGCAGAACGTATTTTGTCTTACTTGGCTTCAATGCCGACTGTCAGACTCTCATCACCCACATAGAAGAATGACTTACTGGGCTTTAATTTCACTTCAAATGTTGGAAGCACTAAGACCAAACCAGACACACAAATAAGTAAATACATTATTTGACTTGTTATCATATTCTTACACAACAAGGGACACAGGTCTTACCATATTCTTTGACCTCAAAGTCTGCAGTAAAGTTCTTCTGTGGAGTGTTTGAGAACAGTGTAACCACCTTCCAGATCCCAGGGCTGAAACATAGGCCACGCACACACTGTAGCTAAATTAATTTGTCAATTAACCTTTTAGAGCTCAATCCTGTTCTGTACACACACAGTGTGGTAATTTAAGGGAGTGACAACTGCATTCTACAACTGAACTCACTCCCGAAAAATGCAGGTAGTGACAACCGCATTTACGGTAATTCTACACAGTGTGTACAGAAGCGAACTGAACAACTAGTTGTTAATGATTTATTTATATGTGTATCAGAGTTGTGTCTTTTTGGTATGTGTGGTGCAAGAAATAAATCACAGGGTAAGTTTTGTCATTTGTGTTGCCAAATCTTGCTAGGAAAAACAAAACAAAACAAAAAAACAAGCACATAATAAACTCAAATCTAAACGTGTTATATTTTGGAAATAAGCCATTTACCAAAATATAGTGCCCTGCACCTGCCTATTTTATTAACTCCATAAACTTGATTGTTTTTAGAGCCAAGCTGAAACAACAAGCCCAAAGGCTCTTAATAAGCATCGCTTAATTATAATAAGGGGACATAGCAACCCTTCAAGAGTGTGCTCTGTAAAGTAGCCTTCCAAACATAAAAAAAACCACAATGGCTATGTTACCGGTGGTTTAGTTAAAATTGCCGAAAATAATGAGTCTTTGCTCACAGTAACATTACTTAATATACAACAAAAAGTAGCGAATGCCAAACATTCAAGACTGCAAAACGTTGCTATGGTAACCAAGGAGGCAATCATAGCAGTTTCAAAAGTGTGAAAACAGTTTCAGAGTAAGTTCTGATTTTGTCACATTATGACATCATAGTGCGATGAAAGACCACCTCTGAAGAATAAGAACAACACCTACTTCTACATTATTGTATCTTTGGCCCCACCCACTGGCACGTTATGGCTGATTTATACTTCAGCGGTCCGCGTAGAATTGACGCATTGCTACACACAGCCTACAACGTAGCTAGCTATGCCGACGCAGAAGTATTGATAAGACTTTAGTGAATTGGGAAGGACAGAAGGGAGATACAGGGACTAAAGATATCGATGCACAATATCATCGGACCTTTATCGGAATCGGCCACTAAAGGTTTAAAATGCAAACATCGGCATCGGCCCGATATAAAAAATAATGCCAATATGCCTTGCCGATAAGACAAATAGCTCACATGTGCTCTGGGTGTGCTAGCAATAAGATCATGCCAGTAGTGTGGTCATTCTTGAAGCAAACTTTTGCCTTAAGCATAGCTAGATTCACTGTTTTGGATCGCCGCATTTAATCTGATAATGCAAGAAAAAAAGTGTCCTATGTGCGATAGACTACACAGACAGTAGCACGTCCAGTAGCAACAGCTTCCTGATGCCCGGCTGGTAAAGGATTTTTTTTTTTTTTAAGGGGCGCTGTAGACCTACTTGTAATAAAATGAAAGTAAAATAGAGAAATGACATTAAGATGCTATAAATGTAATGCTATAGTCAACACTTTTCACGACTAGTTAATCTCGACAGCTGTAATATCAAAAACATAGTAAAAGATTTCGAGAGAGCTCCACTTATACTTATTTAATTTTAAAAGTTCTTAGCCAATCATAACAATGGGCTTTTCCATTGAAGTCTGACAGCAGACAAGCCCCTTCAAACAGAGCGTTCAGAGGGCTAAGAAAATTGCCTTTTATTTCTAAATTATGACTTTTTTTTATGTAAAAGTCACACTAACATTGTAATTGCACCTCAGGAAACATTATAAAATAATATAAAATGCAGTTTATGACTTTAAAATAGATGATAACAGACCAAGAGCCGGGATAATATTGTCTCTTAAAAATTACTAGATTTTGTCCTGAAATAAATACTAAAGGCAATTTAAAATGTACTCAAATTGACTAGCTTCAGTCCTGACAGCATTTTACACACCTGGCCATCTCAGGAATTTGGTAATTTCCAGACTTCATCCCTTTGACTGGAAATATCTTGTCTGATGAAACTGTGATGCCTTGTGGATTCTTCAGAAACACAGAAATAATCATGAACACTGCGACTGCAGAGATCATCAGTGCTCATTACAGCTGAAATGTCATGAATGTGTGTGTGTGTGTGTTTATGTGGTATTTGGTTTATGAGGACACACATTTGTATAATGACATGGGTATGACATGGGTATTACAATGTGAAGGTGGTTTATGAGGAAACTTAATGTGTCCCTGTAATTCAAAACGCTTAAAAACATACTTTTTTTTTTGTTTTGTTTTTTTAAATCTAAAAATACACAAAGTTTTTTGTGAGGGGTAGGTTTAGGTGTAGGGTGATAGAAAATACAATTTGTACAGTATTCAACCGTGTGTGTGTGCGTGTGTGTGTGTGTGTGTGGTGACTTTTCAGGACATTGCCCCATGTCCCCACTTTTCAAAACGCATATAAATCACACAGAATGGAGTGTATTGAAAATCTGAAATAGCACAAAGTTTCCTGTGAGGGGTAGGTTTAGGGTTAGGGTTTGTGTAGGGCAATAGAATATACGGTCTGTACAGTATAAAAACCATTACGCCTATGGGATGTCCCCACTTTTCGCAAAAACAAACCTGAGTGTGTGTGTGTGTGTTAAATAACAGTGTTTACCATGATTTCCATTGTGATTCCAGACCCATCGAGTGGTTTCATGTTGGGCGTCAGAGAGAAAATCCTGTAATGAACTGCAAAAGAGGTCAAACTGAAATTTAAATTTGAGTTCTTATGGTTTTATTTCCTGCAGATACAAACCCTCATAAAAGCGTCAGTTTAACAATAAGCAGAATAATGTCATGCTGATGTAACATGTTTTAAGTTCACATTGTGAATACACTCTATATATGCTATGTTTTCAGCACTTAATCGTACCTGTGCTAGCAGGTGTGTAGATGGGCTTGTCTGTTTGGACAAATATATATCCAGACTGGAATGAGAGCATGACCACTTGTTCCAGAGTGATGGATGGAAACTGAGCTTGTAGATACACATACTGCTTCTCCAGAGGATCGGCAGAGAAATAGTCCCTATCACTTGGAATCTGAGCAACATGGATAAAAGCAAATTAATTGTAAATATAATTGTACAAATATGAAGTTTGCCCTCTGAAGAATCACTCACATATGCTTACATAAGGACAAAGTATATCAAAGTGGTGTCACCTTTATATCTGTAAGGATCTGGAAATTGTTGGCTGCAGTCAATGTCACAAATTTTGACAGTATCTCCAGGTCCTTCTTTGGATGATTCTTTACTATGATCTTCACATTCATGTTTCCTCCAGAGTAATCCTGAGCCTCCACAAACAGGTTCTCTGAGGAACCCACCCTCAGCAGATTAGGAGCCGACAGAACAAACCTGAGGAGATCAAATCAGAGCGTTTGAGAACAGATCGGTTAGTGAATCCATGAACAAACAGTGTGTTTGATACTCACAGTGGGGCACATAGTGTGAGGAGCGGTGAGGAGAGCAGAACAACAGTCAGAAACAGCAGCTTCACCTCCATCCTGACTGTCTGTGTGTCTCTTCCTGTGAGCGTCTGTGAAGCTGCAGCAGCTCCGATTTATACCCGCCTCCTCCACCCTCAGAGTCCAAACTGCTCGCTCTCTCAGTCTGTTTTTTTGCATTTCCTACCGTTTGGAATCAACAACACACATTTTTAAAATAGTTTGATGCTTCGGTTCACCAGTGTAGAATTTAAAAATAGCAAGTAATATTTAGGTAACAAATTGTTTCTATTTTTATTTCAGAGATAGGGACCGTGATTCTTCTCATTATTTCATATCTTCCAGAATCAAACACACAAGTTCACATGGTGTATAATGCAGAAATAAAGCTGCCGTCAGTAAAACTGAGTGCAGTTTTGTGAATCAAACAGGAGATTCATATAGAGCTCATAAAGATTTGAAGAGTTCACGGCAGTCCAATACAGTTTTCCCGTAAATGACCTGCAAAAACTGGTTGTGTACATTCAACCTTTGGTAAATTGGCAGCTGCTCTGTTGATCGAAAAAGAATTAGTGAACAGCAAATATGGCAATGAAAATGTGCCAAAGATGTTTCAACACAACACACGTGCTTTTCTGTAAATGAGGTTTAAATGTTCCAAAGTTCTTCATAGGTGTAGACTGGAAATGTCATTAAGGCAATAACATTTAAGGGGTCCCTATTATGGTAATTTATATGTTCATAATTTTGTTTAGAGGGTCTACTAGAATATGTGATTTAATGTTATAAACACTACACTGTAAAAAAGTGTACTGTAAATTTACTCAAATTGAGTAGCTTCAGTCCTGACAGCATTTTACATACCTGGCTATCTCAGGAATGACGTAATTTCCAGACTTCATCACTTTGACTGGAAATATCTTGTCTGATGAAACTGTGATGCCTTGTGGATTCTTCAGAAACACAGAAATCAGACAAGAGCGGTGCAAGAATTGAGCTTTGTGGGACTCCGCATGTCAAGGACGTCCACTTAGACGAATGCTCTCCTATACTCACATAATAACCTCTCCCTTCTAAATATGACCTGAACCATTTGAGTACCATCCCAGAAAGCCCGACCCAGTTTTCCAGTCTCTCTAGAAGTATGTTATGATCGACAGTGTCAAACGCAGCACTGAGATCCAGTAGTACCAGCACTGATATTTTGCCAGAATCCGAATTTAAGTGAATATCATTTATTATCATAATGAGCGCTGTCTCTGTGCTGTGATGCGGTCGGAAAACAGATTGAAAATGGTCCAGGTATCCATTTGAGTTTAAGTATTTGTTCAGCTGATTAAAAACTTCCTTTTCAGACAATTCAGCGGCATAATTTATTCATGCTGCAATGCATGCTGGGAGTCATGGGTGAGTTTTGTGCTGCACTGGTACCCAGCATGCATTGCAGCATGAAGCTTTTGATTGTCACCGTTGTTGAGATTCATGTGCTGATTCTTGATATCTGTGTGTGTGTGTAAATGATGCAGTAGTATTAAAAAGTGTTGTGCATAAAATGTTTTTAGAACGTTCCAATAGTAGTTTGTCATATCATGCCGTGTGAAATAGCTGTCGTAAATAAAACAAAACTAATGAAAAAACCCGCAACATGTCATTGGAGATTAGCCACTGAACGAGGTCAGTGAATCAGGCCACCAAATAATGATTATGCTATTATCAATAATTAAGATAAACCACATTATTGCAAATTTTCTTGTTATAATAAATGTGCTTTACAAACACAGTTATAGCAGCCAAAGCTAAGATAATCTAATACTAAGAAGTCAAGGGTCAAGAGCCCAACTAAAGCAAACACTGATCGCCACAATGGTGAGGTCAAACAAAACACTTCCAAAAAATATCTAAACCTCTGTTAATTTATCATCACTTAATAATTCACATAATTATCTATAAGGAGAGTAAATATTTAACTGAACTGTATTGATGTGTTTTTGCTCAAGAGAGATCTGTTAGTTTAATGTAGTTTTGTTGGTCACCATTGTGCTGGAGAGTAGAGTCTGTGCTTCAGTCAATGATGAGTCACAAACGCTGATGTTTTGTTGCTTTATTTAAAGGCAGTAAATGTGGAGTTGATGCAGTGATGATCTCTTTGTTAAGTACTTCAGCACATACATGTGTGCTATAGGTAATGATTAACTGCAGCGATTTCAAAGTCAAAGTCATGTTTTTAGTTACTTTACTATTACACTGTATTTTTACAGTACAATTGTAATTATTGATTTACAGTACTTTTGTAAATTTACAGTCTTACTGGCAACCAAAATTGCCAATAAGTTACTGTAGATGTACAGTAAATTTTTACAGTGTATTTTCCCCCTTAATTTGCATTAGCTAGGTTTCAGTCACCCTGTTTTTATTTGCATTTTGATGTATCGCATCAGAAACGAGTGATAGAAACGTCTAATCGATCTCAGGCACCTGAACTGCGCCCTCATGGGACGTCCTTTCGGGATGATTACATTGAAGCAGATCCTCTCGCAAGTGTGCCCAGGGGACTGGTTCTTTTCGCTGGATCAGAAAGATGCCTACTTTCACATGCAGATAGCCCCCCACCACAGACGATTCTTGTGATTTGCCTTCAAGGGAGTGGCTTATCAATACACGGTCCTTCCCTTTGGACTGTCCCTGACTTTCACGAAATGCATGGATGTGGCTCTTTCCCCTCTGAGGCAGAAGGGAATCCGCATTCTCAATTACCTCGACGATTGGCTCTTTCTGGCCCAGGCGGAGGCAGAGTCACTATCTCACAGAGCCCTCCTCCTCAGCCACTTAGAATGCCTGGGGCTCAGGGTCAATTTTGCCAAGAGTGCAGCGTCTCCAGTGCTACAGTTGGGCCTGCTTCGTATGCATCCCCTTCAGTACTGGCTGAAACCGCGGGTTCCATCCCATGTGTCCCTAGCTCCTCGCACTTTTACGAAGTGCATGGATGCGGCTCTTTCCCCGCCGAGACAGATGGGAATCCACATTCTGAATTATCTCGACGACTGGCTCATCCTAGCCCAGTCAGAGAACGAGGTAGTATCTCACAGATCCTTCCTCAGCCACTTAGGATCAATTTTGCCAAGAGATCGCTTTCCCCCAGCCAACGGATATTGTTCCTGGAACAGTTCTCGACTCAGCCCGAATGAGGGCGGTAGTCGTGCCAGAACGTGCATTGGCCATTCTCACAGATCCTTCCTCCTCAGCCACTTGGAATGCCTGGGACTCAGGGTCAATTTTGCCAAGAGCGTGCTGTCCCCCAGCCAACAGATATCGTTCCTGGGAACAGTTCTCGACTCAGCCCGAATGAGGGCGGTAGTCGTGCCAGAACGTGCATTGGCCATTCAGCAGCTCGCGGCCTCATTCAAAGTTGGAGCCCCTCGCCCTCTTAAGGCATTTCAGAAGATGCTGGGCATCATGGCCTCTGCATCTTTGGTACTTCAGCTGGGCCTGCTTCGCATGCGGCCCCTTCAGTACTGGCTTAAACCACGAGTTCCGTCTCGGACGCCTGCGTGTCAAGGTGGACCGGGCCTGCGTAGCAGCTCTGGCCCCTTGGAAAGACTCTCAGTGGATGGAACGGGGCGTGCCCCTGGGAATGGTCTGCAGAAGGAAAGTGGTCTCGACAGACACTTCCAACACGGGTTGGGGAGCGCTGTGCGATGGCAAACCGGCTTTCGGCCATTGGTCGAAAGAGGAGGGTCGGCTTCTCATCAACTGCCTGGAAATGCTGGCAGTATGTTTGGGACTTCGCACCTTTCTGCCAGACCTAAGGGGACACCACGTGCTAGTCCGCTCAGACAACATGACAGTGGTGTCATATATAAATCGCTAGTCCAGTCTCTCCTCGAAGCGCCTCTTCATTCTGGTAGAGTGCCTCTTGAAATGTGTTCAGTTCAACTTGCATTCGCTGAGAGCAGTGCATGTGCCGGGCAGGTTGAACCTAGGAGCAGACATGCTATCTCGGAGCAACGTCCCCTCAGA
>NW_015637670.1:212414-214199 GCF_001515625.1 Sinocyclocheilus rhinocerous | reverse complement strand
AACAGCCCCGTGGCCCATTCCCCTGAGACGAGACCTCCTCTCTCAGGCGAACATAACGATATGGCACCCCCAGCCCGAGCTGTGGGCTCTGCACCTCTGGCCTCTCGATGGGAGCCTGCGGACCTCCCAGAGAGTGTGCTAAATACAATATATCAGGTGAATCAGGGAACAGAAAAAAAAGGTTATGTTGGTGGCCCCGCTCTGGAGGTACCAACACTGGTTCGCAGAGCGGTTCCGGCTGCTCTCAGCAGCCCTGTGGCCAATTTCCCTGAGACGAGACCTCCTCTCTCAGGCGAACATAGGAACTCGGCGCTCCAGGGTGGTTTGTGCAGTCCAGGCTGAACCAAGGAGCAGACATGCTATCTCGGAGCAACGTCCCCTCAGAGGAGTGGATGCTCCACCCGCATTCAGTTCAGAGAATCTGGGAGATCTCCAGGCAAGGCAGAGGTCGACCTCTTTGCCTCAGAAGACAACTCTCACTGCCCAATTTACTTTTCGAAGTACAGGAATGTGTTGGCCTACGACTGGCCCAACCTCCTACTTTACGCTTTTCCCCCTATCGCCCTGATCCCACAGGTAATCAGGTGAATCAGGGAACAGAAACACAAGGTTCTGTTGGTGGCCCCGCTCTGGAGGAACCAACACTGGTTTTGCAGAGTTGTTTCGGCTGCTCTCAACAGCCCCGTGGCCCATTCCCCTGAGACGAGACCTCCTCTCTCAGGCGAACATAACGATATGGCACCCAAGGCCTGAGCTGTGGGCTCTGCACCTCTGGCCTCTCAATGGGAGCCTGCGGACCTCCCAGAGAGCGTGCAAAATACAATATCTCAGGATAGAGCACCCTCTACGAGACGGCGCTATGCCCTTAAATGGTCTGTGGGTCGTTCACCCTCCACGCTCAAGGTCTATGTAGCAGCCATAGCAGCCTCACACGCTCCTATAGCTGGCCAGTCGATCAGCAGGAATATCCTAGTTGTTCATTTTTTTAAAGGGTTTAGGAGGCTCAACCCGCCTCGCCCTATCACTGTCCCTACATGGGACCTGCCCACGGTGTTGAGGGCTCTGAAAAGCCCTCCCTTTAAGCTGCTACAGTCCGTTGACCTCCGTCCCCTGACGCTAAAAACAGCTCTGGCTACTGGCGTTAGCATCGATGAAGCATATGGGAGATCTGTAGGCACTCTCGGTGAGCCCCACCTGCCTCGAATTCGGGCCCAACGACTCCAAGGTCGTCCTAAAGCAGAGGCATGGTTATGTACCTAAAGTGCTTTCGACTCCGTTCAGAGCACAGGTGATAGCTCTATCGACGCTTCCTCCTTTGGAGCAGGACCAAGAGCTGAATTTACTCTGCCCCGTCAGGGCATTAAGAATGTATATTGAGCGTTCTGCCCCATTCAGACAGTCGGAACAGCTTTTGTATGCTTCGGTGCCCACACCAAAGGGTCTCCGGTCATGAAGCAGAGACATTCCAAATGGATAATCGACGCTATCACGCTAACATACTCTTCTTTGGGCCTACAATGCCCCATGGGAGTAAGAGCCAAGGTTATATTCGTAAACAAAAACTAAAACTAAGACTAAAACGATTGATGAAAAAACAATTTCGTAAACCGCAAAGCAGTTTAAAGCCTGCACGGGTCCTGTTTGGTAAACGTGCACCAGCAGTATTTAACAGAACACACGACCCATTATCTGACAGCAGCAATAATTTAATTCTGTACCAGACCAGGACCGTTTGACAAAGACCGCGAGTCGCGACCCGAACCGCACTCGCATTAAATCTATTAC
>NW_015637670.1:210468-212404 GCF_001515625.1 Sinocyclocheilus rhinocerous | reverse complement strand
ATTGGATATGACATTAAGCGCGACTTGTGTAGATTAATTTAGTAATTTGTATATTTGTATACTTTTACTTTCTAATCAATCTCAGCATGCGATCAACAAGAGGCGTCGCCTCTTCCTGGGCTTGGTCTAGCGGTGTGTCTATTGCAGAGATTTGTGCGGCGGCCGTCTGGGCCTCGCTGTCCACTTTTACCAGGTTCTATAATCTGGATGTACCAGCCTTACAGGCCCGGTTCCTTTCTGCTTCTGCCTTCTTCACTGTCCGCTCTGTACAAATTATCTTGGAACGATTACTCAGCGCCGGGCCGACCTCTGTAAGTTTGGCCTTACTGCCTCATGCGGCGTTTCCCTGAAAGATACTTGGTCTCTCTTTGCCACATTTGATGCTTAAGGCAAGTTCAAGTATTAGTTGTTCCTCTAGCATAGCACGGCGGGATTGCACTGGTTCCCTATAGCGTCTTAGCAGACGCAGTATGAGTGAAGTATCGATAGGGAACGTACTCGGATACTAAAGTAACCTCGGTTCCCTGAGATACGGGAATGAGTGCTGCATTGCTGGCCGTGCTATGTACCTGCACGACTCAGTCGTTGCTTCAGTCGAAGTAACCTGAGGATCCTATGGCGAGTACCCGCTTGTATAGCCAGATGCCCCTCCCATTCTGGTGGGATTTGTCACCATAGGCTTGTGCAGCTTTACTGCCCTGCCATTGGTTAATTTTTTAATTCACTGCACGAAGTAACGGCCGTGCAGTTACACTGCGTTATTGAAAAGGCTTCAATATTCGGAGAAAAAGGAGTTTATCCCATAGCATCTTAGCATACGCAGTACTCGTTCCCGTATCTTAGGAAACCAATGTTACATCAGTAACAGAGTAAGTTTTCTTTGCAACAACTAACATGTTTTTTAAACACATGGTTACAAATACCACGAAAAACATAAAAAATAATCTAAAGAGTCAAGAGCCCAATGAAAGCAAACACTATTCACTATAATGATGACTTCAAAACAAACTTCTCAATAAGAAGTTGATTGTTAAAAATTATCAATAACTTTTGTGCATGTATTAAATAAATAAATACATTCTGGCTTTTAATGACTGAAGCTGGTAATGTTGTTTTTGTTGTTTAATCCTCCTCTGAGATCTTGAGTGGTTTAGGGCATTTGATCGTTAGTTGATTTCCTTAAGACTGTGGCTGTAAGTTGTAAGCATTGGCTGGGTTTCCATCCAAATGTGAAGCAAATCTTTTCAAAATTCACAACCAAAGGTAAATAAAAAAAAAAATATCGAAAAACACCAACAGAAACAGACAGTTTAATGTTTGCTACATCAGATTTTATTCGGCAAATGCGTTTCCATCTCCTATTATTCACATTAAATATTTTTTTTTTTCAAAAGTCAAAAACCACCTCAAATGAGAATACATTTTTTTTTTTTTTTTGCAAATTAAGGGATTTTTTTCCCCTGAAATTCTGTGTTTCCATCACTCGTTTCTGACTCATTTCTACATAAAAATGTGCATAAAAACAGGGTGATGGAAACAGCTATTGTGTTTATCTTTTCTTCAGTGATTCTGCTTGTTAACAGCAGGTGTCTTCAATAATGCTCAGTCAGCACTTAATTATAATTAACTCTATGAACACTCTGTAGTGTGCAAACTGAGCAGTGTTCATTTCATGAACTCATCTGGGCTGATTCATGTGTGATGAACTCATGGAAACTGAGGACAAAACTAGCTGGGACCCAGTTAGATCACCTAGGTGCCATCCATCTGGGCCCCACATGGGTGTGCTGGCTAGGATAGTTTAAAAATATATATATTTTAATACAGCCCAGTTTAAATACTCAGGACACCATCAAATCACTCTCTTTTTTTTCACTTCTCTTTTTTTTGTCATAGCTTTGAGCTATGCTTTTTAGTCATGTTTTTTAGCTTTTTT
>NW_015637670.1:197841-210363 GCF_001515625.1 Sinocyclocheilus rhinocerous | reverse complement strand
TCGTCAGCCAACGCCCAACCACTGGCTTCCCAAGACTGAACTTCCCGCCAATCAGCAACCGCGGGAAACCAAGGACGACAACAAAAGGATCTTAAATGATTCCCTTTGAGCTAAATTGACCTGTTTCCCTTATATCCATGCAAAGATGCTTTTCCCTCACAGTGAACTACCATAGTCTGAGGGCAACCCAAAGTAGCCAGCATACAGGTATTTTGAAAACATCTCACATGGTGATGTAGGAATACTGCAGGCACTAGTGCAGGGGTGGGCACTTCCAATCCTGGAGGGCCGGTGTCCCTGCAGAGTTTAGCTCCAACCCTGATCAAACACTCCTGAACAAGCTAACCAATGCCTTCAAGATTGCTACACAGCAAAAACCGGAGTGTTAAATGAACTCTGCTCAGAGCACATTTGGTCCCACTCTACAAGAGTGTTAAAGTAACACTGAAGCAGAGTTAATCTTTAAAAAAGTTAATTAAAGTTAATGAGAGAATTAGGTGACTATTTAAGTGCTGATTGAGAATTAGTAATGAACAGCTGCTGTTAACAAGCAGAATCACTGAAGAAAAGAGAAACACAAGAAATACAACTGACTACAGCCACAGCCTTAGATCAAATCAACTGAAATAAGACTTTAAATCTCTCAAGATCTGATTAAACAACTCAACAGCAGCAGCAGCTTCACTCATTACTAACCAGAATTACTTTATTTCTGTCAGACGTCTACAGAAGCTCTTATTGATACTTAATAGAGGTTTAGATGGTGATGTTTTATTGAAAATAATCAAGTTTGAAGTCACCGTTGTGGAGATGAGCGTTTGTTTTAGTTGTGCTCCTGACCCTTGACTTTTTGACATTAGTTTTTCTCTGACTACTTTGACTGTGTTTATGAAACACATTTGTTATGGAGAGAAAAGCCAAGAGAAAATGTGATCACGCCATATTGGCCACTTATTGATCACGAGTTATCATGTAATAATCAGTGGTGATATTTAACTTTTTTTCCATTATTGATTATAGCTGTATTTTAATGCATAAATATGAAAAAACTTAAAAACACTTTGCACACGAGTTTTGAACATCTGTACAGTTTAGACCAGGCATGGGCGAACTCGGTCCTGGAGGGCCATTGTTCTGCAGGGTGTGACTCCAATCCTGATAAAACTCACCTGCCTGTACCCTCCTACACAACAAAATCCTGGGGCCAGTTGTTCAAAAAATTTAATTTGGATCAGAATGATCTGAATTTGGAAATCCCATGTTTTGCTGTCCAGGATCAGGTAACCCATCTTACTTTTGTGCCGGCAAAGCAAAATTGGATTGGATCATCCTGATCCAGATACACGCTTTTTCAGATTTCCAAATCTGGATTACTAGTGCTCTACGTAGCCCCTAAAGAGACATGGTGATGAAAAAAAAAAAAAGGCAATGTTTTGCATTGCATTTACACAAATAACTACATCTCTGATGATTGTGCCAATGTAGTTTACAATCAGTGATTAAAACATAAAATAAAATGCAAATAAAAATCAAATATAATATTTTAGTTTGATATTGACAGCTGTTTGGCAATATATTATGTTACAAAAGTTGTATTTTTGGACCAGTTTTAAAATTGTATTACATTTTTGTTCCTGAAATCCACCCTTCTGCTGGGATCAGAATAATCTTTTTTTTTTTTTTTTTTTTTGATCAAAAGTATCCCAATCTTACTAAAACATTTTGAACAAGACAAACTGAGGATTTATTTATTTATTTATTTATTTTTTTTGAAAAACCCATTTTCAAGATTCGATCCAATCTGATGGCCAAAATCCGATCAGATTACTTTTTAACAACTGGCCCCTGCTATAGATTAACTCTGGGGATTTTGCTGTGTAGTATTACTAACCTTCTGTACTAACATAAGTACAGTACAGTAACTGCATAGCTGGTATCCTAAGGAAACAGTTTGCTTTCAAGATTAGGGCAGCACACAGCTCTTTATTTCGTTCAGACCAGATTAAATTTCAATGGACGTTTGTTGAAATTTCAGTTTTGTGTATCAGACAGGAGATTCATAACGAACTTATTGACCATGGAGAGCTGCCATCAGTCCACTTCAATTTCTTTGTAAATGATCTGCAAAACCTGGTTGTGTAAATCCAACCTTTGATAAATTGGCAGCTGCTCTGTTGATCTTTTATGGGTCATGGAAGTGTGTAAACTGCAGCACTGGAATGACATTTGAAAATGTGATCCCCCTCCCCCATTTCCATGACAACGTAGCGGATGAGGCGGTCCAGAACGTTTGATGGGGTGATGATAAAATAAAAGGTTCTGTTCTATTTCCACATCGCTTCTCATCTTTAGTCTACTGTTTATAAAATGCATAAAGGAATAGACAACGTCCTCAGAGCTGAGGCTCGACAGGAGAAAGATGAAGGAACGCTGGACCGTCTCATCCGCTCCGTTGTCATGGAGATGGGATTGCGTCATAATGCAGCAAGGCTTGGAACCAGGCTGACGGGAGAGCGCGCTAGTCTCGGCGAAACAGTCGTCCGGAGAGGGTGTGATAACGAGCCGTTTCGTCGCTTTGAAGTCGCTCGACATCTGAAGTCAGCATGCGCGAGATCGTGCACCTGCAGGCGGGCCAGTGCGGGAATCAGATCGGAGCGAAGGTAATCAAAAATAAAGAGTCTGTTATTTCAACAAACCACCATTCGCTTGGATGTTCTATAATAATATCATATCATCAAAATATTACGTTGCGCTTTTACTATCGCAAAATCTTTTTTTTTTAGGTATGTCTAGTTTTGCAAATCGATTTGCACCCGTAAATAACGCGAAAGGGTCAGCGAGTTCTTCATTGCGTCATAATAATTGAGATGTCAGAGAGGGTGTGGCAGCTGTCTTTCGCTCTCAATCGGTTTAAAATCACCAAAATATCGCAAGATCATTGTGAATAAGCTATATTAACAACGCGTTTAATAGAAAAAACCACTGTCTATTTGCATTGTATTGTTTTTTTCAGTGTGCATTTAACTGCGTAGGCGACATTTGCCATTGTTCATGGGGTGGGGTGCTCTTGCGTTCCTGTTTTCCTTCTATACTAGCCTTTAAATTTCCAACAAATTAACTCTAAATACAGCTTTAAAGGGTGTCTGGTTATGTTACATTGTACTTGCTGTCATTTTGAACTAAATAGATCTAATCGTAATATAAGGGAGACCGCGGGGCTAGTTGTCACACACACACACACACACACACACACACACACACACACACATATATATATATATATAAATAAACTTGTGCATCTTAAAATGTTGACTACAAAAACAAACAAAGAAACAAAATTTGTTACTGTTCAGAAAAAAAGAAAAGAAAAAAGATTCAGTTCAAGACATTGTAAGCTGACAGTTTTGGAACGATTACAGGGGTTTTTCATGTACAATTCAAACAGTAAAACAATCATTTAACAAAATAACTAATTAATGAATAAATGTGCAAAATTATCAAATCATTGTTTTGGTCAGCAAATATCACAATACATATATTTATATTTTAAATGTATATATTTATATGTTTAAAACATGTGACAACCTGACATCTAAAGCACCCTTGTCCTGAGAAAATTCAAGCTTTGTTCAAAATTTACAATCTTAATGGTGACTTATCTTAATGTACGTCAGTGGCTTTACTGTGCTCACTTGTTATCTGATAGCTATTGCAAAAATATGATACTGGAATGTAAGTTTTAATTTTTTCAGACAAATATGCCAAACTCAAGAAGGTTTTGAACTAGGTCTTTTAAACCAACATACTGTACATTGAAAACATGCATTTGCACGTAAAAACTCGTGTGATATTTATTACATTTGAGATGAAAGTGTGACAAGTAGCCCCGGTCCTATTACACCGCTTTTAGATTGAGATTGTGTGAGAATTTATGGTTTTTATTTTTTCCTCACTCAGTTCTGGGAGGTGATCAGTGATGAACACGGCATTGACCCCACCGGCAGCTACCATGGAGACAGTGACCTGCAGCTGGATCGCATCAGCGTTTACTACAACGAAGCCTCTGGTAGGCACATCACACGGGTTTAGCACAGGGAACGTCAAATGTCTGATACCTGGATTGAGCAATTTAAGAACCTGTTATTATGATCATTAGTTAAGGGGAAAGTTCAGCCTCTCAAATATACTTACACATACAGAATCTCCAAACAAAGAACTACAACATACAAACAAACCCTAATGTTTGAGGTGCATTCTCTGGTTGTCCATTTTCTCAGGAGGAAAGTATGTCCCTCGTGCCATCCTTGTGGATCTAGAGCCAGGAACCATGGACTCTGTCCGCTCTGGTCCTTTTGGGCAGATATTCAGACCTGACAACTTTGTTTTTGGTAAATAAACCGTCTGCTTGCATCTCATTGCATGCAAATACCTATATTTGACGAATGAGTATAGCTATGCAATGATTAAGTTCTGAAAGTTCCGAATGTTGAAAATATCTCTGATATGGGTCTTGTATTTCCATGCAGAAATTAAGTTCACACAAAACCCTCAGAGACCAAGGAACTGATATGCATTATATATATATATAGACAGATAAATAGGACATGTATTATTTTAATTAGTACCTGCTCGCAGACTGTCCCTTGAATTCATCAACATAAGTACAAAAACATATTTACTTGCGTACGTTCCTGTTGTGATTCCGGCAGAGGCTTTGAGCATTTCCTGTTTAAGGTGGCTTATTAGTGAGACCTGGTGTTTAAGGATTATACAGTATGGATTTCAAACACTTTGGCAAATATGCAGTATTTTAGTTAGTAAGTTTGGGTCATGAAGTGTTACTGGTTTTTGTGTCCTGCTCGTAGGGCAGAGTGGAGCTGGAAATAACTGGGCTAAGGGTCACTACACAGAAGGTGCTGAACTGGTGGACTCGGTGATGGACGTGGTCCGCAAGGAAGCCGAGAGCTGTGACTGTCTGCAGGGCTTTCAGCTCACGCATTCGCTGGGAGGAGGAACAGGTTCGGGCATGGGAACGCTCCTCATTAGCAAGATCCGCGAGGAGTATCCCGACCGCATCATGAACACCTTCAGCGTGGTGCCGTCTCCCAAAGTGTCGGACACGGTGGTGGAGCCCTACAACGCCACATTGTCCGTTCATCAGCTGGTGGAGAACACGGATGAGACCTATTGCATTGACAACGAGGCCCTGTACGACATCTGCTTCCGCACTCTCAAACTCACCACGCCCACGTATGGTGACCTCAACCACCTCGTCTCGGCCACCATGAGCGGCGTCACCACCTGCCTGAGGTTCCCCGGACAGCTGAACGCCGATCTTCGCAAACTGGCGGTCAACATGGTGCCCTTCCCTCGTTTGCACTTCTTCATGCCTGGCTTCGCTCCTCTCACCAGCAGGGGGAGTCAGCAGTATCGCGCGCTCTCCGTCCCAGAGCTCACCCAGCAGATGTTCGACGCTAAGAACATGATGGCTGCATGCGACCCGCGCCACGGCCGCTACCTGACTGTGGCTGCCATTTTCCGCGGCCGCATGTCAATGAAGGAGGTGGACGAACAGATGCTGAATGTCCAGAACAAGAACAGCAGCTACTTCGTGGAGTGGATCCCCAACAACGTCAAGACCGCCGTCTGCGACATTCCACCTCGTGGTCTCAAAATGTCTGCGACATTCATCGGCAACAGCACTGCCATCCAGGAGCTGTTCAAACGCATTTCGGAGCAATTCACCGCCATGTTTCGCCGCAAAGCCTTCCTGCACTGGTACACTGGCGAGGGCATGGATGAGATGGAGTTCACTGAGGCCGAGAGCAACATGAACGACCTGGTGTCCGAGTACCAGCAGTACCAGGACGCCACCGCAGAGGAGGGAGAATTCGAGGAGGAGGGTGAAGAGGAGGCCGCCTGATCACCATCTCTTCCACCTTAGCTTCCACCACTTTTTGATTCATATGCCACATCATCTCAGTCTCCTCTCAGTCCAGTGCTGTTCATTCAAAGTCCATTCAAACGCTTGCGTGATTCTCATTTTAGCTTGTTTCTCATTTTGTTAAAATCACCATGTATTCACTAAATAAAGACATGACAAACCTAAAAAAAAAGACATGATCAACCTTCATTCTGTGTGACTTTAAGAACAAACGTTCTTGAAATAAATTTAACTGAACGTCAGTATTATTTTATTAGTAGTGTTGAAGTAGTAAATTAGTTCTGCTGCACAATACACACTGTCCTCTGTCAGTTATGATTACAAAAACATTTAAAAGCGGTCGAACAGCACTTGCCAAAACATTTGAAATGGTCAATCAATTTTAAAATGGCAGGATTTACAGTTCACAGAAGAATTGTAACACGATGCTTCAGTTTGACTTTTAACAGTCAAAGAGTGCCAGGTTAGAAGTAGCTAAACGTAGCTAATATTTAACAACCGTTTTACGACAGAAATGTTAAACAAGCGACAGTAATAAGCAAAGCATGTAACATTTAACAACCGTTTAATGACAGAAATGATAAACAAGCGACAGTAATAAGCAGAGATGCAAAGTATTCAAACTTTTTGTCAAGTTTAGATGTTGTGAATTGAAAATGCCCTATATGGTTTGCGTTATGTAATTCGTAACTGAATGATGAGACAAGAAACAGGATCCGTTTTCTTGTTTCCAATTCCATAAAATAAATAGACTATGGCAGATTATTGTCAAATAAGAAATAGAGTCACAATTAGTTTAAACTTAGTCACAACTGAAAGAAATTGTGAGATATAAAGTCCCAATAACAAAGACACAATTTTCTCAAAACGGGTCAAAAACGGGCTTCCACATCAAGTTGAGAAATTAAATTGAGAACGTTCTCTGAATATCATCTATCATCTAGGCCTAGCCATTAAATAACACTGTTCTCACATTCAGAAAACCGGACATTTTCTACAACTAAAATGCTGCTCCTCCAGTGAACACTAGAGGGAAACATTTTGCACAAAACAGGTACCAAGAACTGGATGTGCATTCAATGCAATGACAATATTAGTCAAAGGAGCTGTCAGAAGTGTGTGTTTGTGTGAAAGAGTGTGTCTGTGTAAATAGGGCAAAGTCACCTGTTTGCTCAGCACATCCATGTTGATCACCCTAAACTAACAGAGACACAGCAAACACATGATTGAGCAATGATGATCAGAGCATAAAAACAGAGTGGGAAAGCAGTGACACAATACAGGAAGTCCATTCCAGTGTTTCCTCTAACATGCGTTTATGCGTTTTCAACCATCATTAGGTGAAAGTGTGAGTTTAGCTTATACATTATGAATGAACACACCTTCACATTAGCGACAGACCAGTTAAAAATAATATAAAAGTATAAGAACAACACAGAATAGAACTATATATGAAATAATAAAAGTGCATAAAATGTTACATATAAAAATAAGTGAGCATTTTGAAATTCTACCCTTGAATCTAATTAAAATGAATACGTTTCTGAAACGATTCAACCTAAAGATTAGACTTGATCTTCTAAAAGGCGAAATATTCTAGTTCTTATTGAGAATATGGGATTATAAAGTGGATATTATAGTGTCACTAGACCGGTAAACGTCATGTAGGCCACACACACACACACACACACACTCAGATCAGGAAGTGCTGTCTTAAGTTGTGTGCTAGTCGGTGGAATTGGCTGTTTGAAGTGAGGATGTGTGTGTGCAGGAGTATGTATGTCGATGCATGTTAATAAAGAATCTAATGACTTTGGTCTGCTGACACCCTGAACACCACCGAATGGGCCCTAACATACAAGTGCATCATGGGCTCCAGGATAAAGTAAGAATCTCTCCGTTTGTCTGTCGATTTTTCTCTGTTTGCTCACTTTGTGGTCTGCTGGTCTACTTCCTCTTCCTCGCTCTGTCGTTCTCGGATGCGAGGCTTTCTATCATGTCACAATTCAATGAATAAACTCAGACACAAAAACAGCAACATTTGGAGAGTTTTGAGTTGACATCTGCAGGAGAACAGATGGAGAGCTTGCACACTTTTACTCGCAGTAGCATCACTTCTCATTTGAAAATACATAGTGTCCTCAAATCTGCTTCACTTCTGACTGTCATTGAATTCGAAAAATATCAGATCAAGTATCTCTATGTGCACTTTTCTTCATCGGTTCTTAAGTCTCAATGTGTTTGAATCAGCTGGTGTTTTGGTGATTTTTAGTGGATGTATGAAGTCAGTTCTCCTCAAGTTCACACAGGTGTGGAGAATCACATTAACTATCAACATGTAACCACAAACAGACATCTTCAACACAACATATATTGGTTTCTCATCCCTTGGTAAGAAAAACTAATGAATAAAATCTATTATAACTCAATTGCAAATGGAGTCAGATTTTTCTCCTGAGAAACAACGCCTCAAACTGTGCCAATCTGCCAAATCCTGTGATTAAAGATCTCAATATGAACATTTATCATCACATTCTTGATAGTTTGTCATTTAAAAATCTCATTTGATTGGTTTTAGCAGACAAACATGCTGTTAGGATCATTACATTTGCATAATTGTATTTTAGACAGACGGCCAAACTCATGACTGGAAATATTTTCTGTTGATGCACGTCTTCCAATTTAGTAGTCAACCACATCCTGCTCATGAAGCTCCTTATTAAGATCTTGTGAGAAGAACAGCAGAAAATTATTCTGAGCTGATCACATTCAGTTGCTGGTCATTCTGACAGTGTTTATTTTCCACATCAGTCATGTGTAATGTTTTTCTGGTGTGATTTGTTGGTTTTGTTATGATGACTGTTTTGCTCATGGTTTTGTTGTTCTCAGAGAAAACCCTGAAAAAACGTTCTACTGGTTCTTCCAAGCCTCGTGTCCAATCGCCAGAGATAAAGGTGGGTACCACACACACACAGATTGTAGGTCGGATGAAACCTACTAACTGTCCGTTGGATATTTTTCCATCAAAGCTCTTTAAGATGGTATTCTACATTATTGGCCCTAGTATTTTGTCTATTATTAATGGTAGCCTTGTTTCTGGGGTGGTGCCATCATCGTTGAAACATGTTGTTGTGCAGCCTCTTTTAAAAAAGCCAAATTTGGATAAAGCTGTGTTGTCAAATTTTAGACCTATTTCAAAACTCCCTTTTCTTAGAGAAGATTGTTCTAACTCAATTGTAGAGCTTTTTGGATCAGAATGCTGTTTATGAGGTTTATCAATCAGGTTTTAAGGCCTACCATAGTACTGAATCTGCACTGTTAAAGGTACTAAATTATATATTATTATCAAGGGACTCAGGACACTCTGTGGTTCTTATGCTGTTAGACCTTAGTGCAGCATTCGACACAATAGACCATGGGATTCTTATCTCCCGTTTTGAGGAGGTGGTTGGCATTCAGGGCTCTGCTCTCGATTGGTTTAGATCGTTCCTATCAAATAGGAGTTTTTCTGTCAACATTGGTCAGACTTTTTCATCCTCTGTACCACTGACATGCGGGCAGGGCCGTATTAAGACTGCACTGGGCCCCGGGGCTATGACTTACTGCAGGGCCCCCCATCACAATAATGATATATATATATATATATATATATACTTTTTGGGTGAATATCCTTTTAAGATCTCATCATATAGGCTAAGGATCTCAAATAGCCTAACACATGCTTTACCTTTAACTATTAACATTCATTTAAGACACAAATAACTGTGTTTACGAGGATACTCGCAAAGACGGGCATTTTGACACATAACTATGTTTATTTGACCGTTTAAGCACAAGGAGCGAAAGTTTAGTCAGTCATATAGGAGCAGGTGCGCGCCGCGCGTATCAGGTAGAAAGCGTTTTAACGCACGCATTTATCTGAATGAATTCTGCCTGGGGCTTCAGCCCCGCCTAGCCCAATGGTTAAAACGGCCCTGCATGCGGGGTCCCTCAAGGGTCTATTCTCGGTCCTATTTTATTCTCATTATATATTTTACCTTTAGGGTCAATCTTTCGTAAACATGGAATTGCTTTCCATGTTTATGCTGATGACACACAAATTTATATGCCCTTTAAGAACAATGCCCTTGATTCTCTTATGAAATGTTTCATGGAGGTTAAGACCTAGTTGTCATCAATGTTTTATTTTATTTTAATGAGAGTAAAACAGAGCTTGTCTGGTTTGGGGATCCTGCACTTCCTGATCTGTTAAATTTAGGTGAGCTGACCACTTATTGTAAACCTGTTGTCAAAAACCTAGGGATTTTGTTTGATTGTTGAACAGATTAACTCAGTCGTTAAATCAAGTTTCTTTCACTTACGACTGTTGGCAAAGGTTAAGTTGTTTCTCTCTTTTAGTGATCTTGAGAAGGCGATACATGCGTTTATCATGGTGATACTTGATTATTGTAATTCTTTGTAAGTGGGTGTCTGCCAATCTGCTTTAAATAGATTACAATTCATTCAGAATGCGGCTGCGAGGCTCTTGACAGGAACTCGTAAGCGGGAGCATATATCTCCTATTCGGTCTTCACTGGGCTGGTTGCCAGTCAAGTTTAGGATTTATTTTAAATTACTGTTTTTTGTTTATAAGTCTCTAAATGGGTTGGCACCATCTTATTTGTCGGATCTTTTACAGGTGTACAAGCCCTTTAGGTCTTTAAGATCTTCTGGTCAATCTGTTTTAATTGTACTGAAGACTAGGTATAAGCGAAGGGGCGATCGGGCCTTTGCAGTTGCCGCTCTAAAGCGTTGGAATAGGTTTCCGCCTCATATTAGACATGCTCCAACTCTAAATGTTTTTAAGTATCGCCTAAGGTCTCACCTTCTTTCCTTAGTGTTTGAGCCAGCAGAGTGTTGAGGTATTGTTTTAGTTATGTTTTAGCTGTCCTGTTTGTGTGTTATGGTGTGCAAATGTGTTTTTAAACTGTGTTGATTTTGTACAGCACTTTGGTCAACGCTTTGTTGTATTAAAATGTGCTATATAAACTAAATAACTAACTAACTAACTGATGTAATAAACACACACTCACAAACTGTCTCTTCTGAGAATGGCTCTTCCTGTCACATGACTGAACCAGAAAAACCACATAGCAGGGCAGATACATGCTCATCAGAATGAGAAAAGTCTGAGGAACTAGTTAGTATGCTGTGATCTGCTAACGGGTGAAAGGAAGCACACTGATAGTCTAAAGAGAGATGGGACTGCCAGGGTTGGACCAGGTCTATGAGGTCTGGCTGTATAGAACCAGGCTGAGCCAGACTGGTTACCCTGCGTGGCTAACTTTGACCTGACTTTAACCACATCCTCTAGTTGAGTTGTCAGTTGACTGACCCGCGTGTGTGTTTTTCTATTCGAGTAGATCCTGATGTGCTGTTTCAGTTCCCTGAAGACTTTAATGATGAGGTTAGTACTTGAGGATCACTGTGGTTCTTTCCTTCTGTTTTTATGAATTTATTTGTATTTACTTTTATTTAAAAAAAAAATATATAAAAATGAATGAAAACACTGCATAAATAAATGATTGCATGAATAAATAGATGCACAAATAAATAAATCAAGCCTCTGCTTACCATGATGTTTTGCATAATGTTTGCAAGTTTTAAGAGTTTAAAATTAAGTTTTGCAAGTTTAAAATTATAATAAATAAAATCCACTGCACAAATAAATAACCATGAATAAATGCATAAAAAATAAATCCAGCCTCTGTTAAACAATGCAATAGCTAGTTTTTACGAATTAGGGAAAATTTTAAATAGGGTACAACGGGGCTAAAGGCCCACCTTAAGGAAAAAATGTGCCATTCACTGCGCCTAAAATGTATAATTGCAGAAAACATAAACGTTATATTGAACATTTATGGAGCAACTGATTTTTTGTGAAAAAAAAATCAATTTTTTTTTTTTTTTTTTTAAATCTTATAAATATATGAGGTGGCAAGAGGGGCGTTTTACCCCACATTCGTATTGATACACACTTCAGCTCAAATAATGTTTTGTTTTTAAATAATGTCTAAGTTACTACTTGTTCAAAACAATCACTTTAGCAAAGTTTGTACTATTTTCTGCTTATTTTGAAAAATAAAATATTTTTTTTTTCAATAAATATACTGTCATTAAAATGTTAATATAAAAATATATATTTTAAAATACAGAAACAAAATCGTTTTAATAAGTAAAGATTCTGAAAGCATTGAAGGAGATCCTATAATAATTTAATATAGATTTTAAGTAGTTACAACAAATGATATTTTTTATATGATATGATAAATATCATGTTTTTAAATATGATGGTTTCATTCTAAACATGGTGATTATCTCTAATATGGACACCCAACATAATATATGATATTTACCATCTGAACCTAACCATGTCATGTCAACAAATGGAAAAGTCAGCCATCTATTAATTATCATGTTAATTACTGCGCGCCTTTAGCCCCAACAGCAGGGGGCTAAAATACCATACTTTTACATATTCTTTCGTTATTTAAAAACTGAAAATCATTAAGAAGACATTTGTCTCAAAATATATGCAT
>NW_015637670.1:150041-196698 GCF_001515625.1 Sinocyclocheilus rhinocerous | reverse complement strand
TGCGCCTTTAGCCCCAACAGCAGGGGCACTTTTTACCCCAAATACCATACTTTTACATATTCTTTCGTTATTTAAAAACTGTTGCTTTAATTATCTAAAACAAAACTGAAAATCATAAAGAAGACCTTTGTCTCAAAATATATGCATTCATTTTAGCGATTCTCATTTGCTACTTAAATCTACAACATTTTAAAAAACAAAAAAATATTAGATCAAGCAAGCACAGAATCAACTTTGCACTGCTGCCCGCGATCGCGTCAAGGATCAGACAAATATACACGTGCATCTTGAAAAGCGGATGTTTTGGAAAGTGCCACGCCACGTTTTTGTGCCATCTAGTGGTTTAGATGAAAATAATATCAAAGGCGCCTTTTACCCCGGGGCGCCTTTAGCCCCGTCGTACCCTAATAAATTAATAAATAAGATTCCTAGTCTGATTCATTTGAGATGTTATATTTTAAAGAAAAAAAGTTTCATCTTTCATCAAAATATAATCACTTTTTCCACTTCTGCAACAACTTTGCTTATTCGGCAACAGCACTAAACGTCAATCAACTATCAAATAATATTACTCCATAGAACAGTCTCACGGCATTGTTTTAGCCTTTCTAAACTGCTGCCAACAGTGAAAACATGCATATTAACATAAAAAAAATAATATAATTTACGACAACAACAGAAAATAAGGGCTGATTTGAAACAGAATCATTACCACTGGAGAAGCTCTGAACGGTGAATCTGACCTTCAGTCTCCATGTTCATGGCATAAAGTCTTCTTAGAAGTGTTTGCCTGTGGTGTCCACAGTCCAAAACTCACATCCTGGTATAAAACACCCACTTTTCATAATCCAATTCAGTCTTGATGGATTCTGAAATATGTCACAGTATGCAAGTAAAATGAGATTTCAATTCAAAGGAATATTTGCACAGATATTGAATTGAAAACTATTTATCAGTGGGTGCACTCTTAAAAATAAAGGCTATTTATTGGCATCAATGGTTCCATGAAATCTTACCATTCTTTATAGTGAAAAAAAGGTTCTTTAGATTTTTACAGTGTTCTTCAAGCTAAGATTTTTTTTTTCTCTTAACGACTGTTCACTGAAAGGTTCTTTGGGAAACCAAAATTTTTTATTTTATTGCATTGCTGTGAAAACCTTGTTTTGGAACCTTTATTTGATTGTGTTTCTTCTATTCTCACACAGGAGGCTCTGCAGTCCTTGCCTCGCTTCTGCTTCCCTTACGACATAGAGAGGTGAAAATCCTTCATTCATTATTAAAGATGGATGCTCAAGCCTTCTTACCTTTTATGACTGATAAACTGAGGCTGGTCGGTTGGTTGACAGGGTGAAGGACACTGTTGCCGTGCAGCACTTCACATTCGTCTTGACCGATCTGGAAGGATGCCAGCGCTTCGGTTTCTGCAGACTCACGTCCAGCTCTCAGACCTGCTTGTGCATCCTCAGGTCTCAAACGCACAAAATACACTCAAAAACAAATGTCTCATTTGTGAAGCCCCTTTGATTGATTAACAGTTTGCTTCTCATGGCCACAATCACTTTCATGTTTAGTTTTCAGGTCATAAGGTGTAAGTTATAACCTGATTTTATGTTTGAATAGTTAGTTCTAACTACACACAAGACAAAACATTTAGCACAGTTGTTTGACCTGACTAAAGTGCGATTTCTCTCTCAACACAGTTATTTGCCCTGGTTTGAGGTCTTCTACAAACTTCTGAATAATCTGGCTGACTACTCAACGAAAGGACAGGTATGATTTTAACGGTCTCCTGATGATTTTCCACATTTATAAAGCCATTTATCTAACACCATTTTATTCATTCGAATGCCCGGCCAGACCAACGAGATGAAAGAGCTGCTGTCGGTTCTCTACAAGCACCCCGTGCCTCCGGCCAATGGCTCCATCACAGTGCAGATGGTAAGTGCTCATTGGCTGGTGGAGGTTCCGTTTATGACATCACATGTGACATCACAATCAGGTTGGTGTGTTCTTCACTGAGGGAGGGAAGCTAATGATTGGAAGTGAGATGCCTGGCATCTGTGGACACGCCCCTAAAGGGGAGGAGTCAGAGGGGGTGAGTCCCTGATCCGTATTAAAACCGGCCGACCAGAATAATCCTTCACTCCAGCGTCTATTAAATCCTAATACAATCCATAATGTGAAATCGAACTAATCCAGCATCCACAACTAACCCTGGATCCCTAACAACGCTTAACTAAAAAACTAATGGGTCCTTGAAAAATCGCAAAGCATTCATCTAAAAACTTTTAGGCAGACTAACTCGAAGGCCTTACTTTCATGGTACTGACTGTTTATTTTTGTGGAATAATGTTTCTCTCCATCAGATCCCGTACTTTATCGCACCAGATCCCAAAGCCCTGCCCTCTATTCCAGAGAGTGTGAGTTCTTCCATTTTTTTCCATTTAGGTTTTTTAATGTGTGGGTTTTAATTTATTTCTGTTTTATCCCTTGGTTCTTATACACTACTGGTCCAAAAAAAGAAAAATAAATAAATAAAAATAATAATAATAATAATAATATAAAATAAATAAATAAAGATTTTTAAATTTGCTGCATTTATATAATGAAACATATATATTTAAATATATATTTTAAGGCATAATTTATACCTGAATTTTCAGCATCATTACTCCAGTCTTTAGTGTCACATGATCCTTTAGAAATGATTCTAATATCACGGTTTCCATAAAAATATAAAGCAGCACAACTGTTTTCAACATTGATAATAATCAGAAATGTTTCTTGAGCAGCAAATCAGCATATTAGAATGATTTCTGAAGATCATGTGACGCTGAAGACTGGAGTAATGATGCTGAAAATTCAGCTTTGATCACAGAAATAAATTACATTAGAAAATATATTCACCAAAAAAAAAAAAACTGACATTTTAAGCTGTCATAATATTTCACAATATTTGGATTTTATTTTTTTATAATTTTTTTATTTTTATCAAATAAATGCAGCCTTGGTGAGCGGAGGAGAGTTCTTTTTTTTGAGCAGTATGTATGGCTGTCTGTGTATCAGAGGAACCTGACGGAGCTGGTGGTGGCGGTGGACATGGGTAACCTGTTGCAGCTCTTCGCCAGCATGTTGTTCGAGAGGCGGATCCTCATTTACTGCAGCAAACTCAGCACTGTGAGTTAAATCTGCGACAGCCTTTGTGAATCAAAGCTGATAACACTTAGTTCACAAGGCCACTACAAGAGTGACATGGCGCTAGCAACACCAAAGTCATGGGTTCGATTCCCAAGGGCAGGGTGCGAACTACGGGGGAGCTAGGGGGAGCTCGGCTCCCCTTAATAAGACATGGGCTCCCCTGAAAACGTGATTTGTGAAATGTTGGGGGGTCTCAAAAAATATTGACAATGTGTTATTTTGACGTGCAATTTCAGTTTTGTGTAATGTGATCATCGTGGATTATTATGTGTAAAATTGCAAAAATATCATTCATTCATGCATGACGGCAATTTAAACCTAATTCACTTCAGTAAAGATAACTATACATGCTATTCTTGTCATGAGCATCAAGGTGTGGGGGCGCTGCGGTGCAAATTCCACTCATGTTTAGTACATGTTAACCCAAAGATTCGTAGAAAAAATATAAACGCTGGACTCTGTGGTCGATTCTGTGTTAAGGTAAGGCATGTTATTCGCAAGTATGTGTTGTGGCTGGGTTGTTATAGGTCTGCGTGACTCTCGATGTCTTAGGCCTAATTGAACGGAGGAATTATGGTATTCCTCTGTAGCCTGACGACGAGTAACTTTAACCGTTGTTCATGTGAACTCAAAGACAGCCTGATGCTTTGTTTATAGACTATTTGTGGGTGGCTGTTTGTTGTTTCACCTATCAATTCGTGTCGATAAAGTATAATAGGGTAAATCCTGTATAGTGATTTATCCTATATAGTGCTTGCATAGAGCAAGTAGTGCATACAAAGATACATAACAGCTAAATTATAAGGGTAAGTCATTGTAAGCCCTCGAACCCCCCCCCCCCCTTATATAAAAAAAACAACAAGTGGGCTCCCCCAAAGACCACGGTATAGTTCGAACACTGCCCAAGGGAATGCATGTACTGAAATGCATACCTTGAATATAGTATAATTCACTTTGGATAAAAACGCATCATTCCAGTCTCTGAAAAGTGTCCATTTAAAAACAACTATTTCAAGTGCTTTATGCTACAACCAGCACATTACACGTCATTACCTTGATGACCATTTGGGAATTGCATACGAACTGTGTGTGAATGCACACAGTGAATGGTGCAGCATTTCACACCAACCAAACAAACTGAAAATTTTCAAATGGATTTGGTTCCTCATCAGAAACCCTACTGTGAAAACGCCTTAACGCCTAACCAGGAGTGACATAATGAATCTATACGCGACAAATCACAGTTTGTGTCCCAACCAGCTGCAGCACATTGTTTGGTTTCTTATTAAAAAAAAATGTCCACTTTCACTGAGGGCGGATCACTAGTCAATATTGTGTTGCATTGAGTCAGAATGCAGCTCCATTAAACATGCACCAAACAGCAATTAATAGTTTTGTTTGTGTGTGTTTAGTTGACGGCCTGCATACACGCGTGTAATGGGATGCTGTACCCAATGTACTGGCAGCACATCTTCATTCCAGTGCTGCCGCCTCATCTGCTGGACTACTGCTGGTGAGACACACACAGACAAAGACACAGACACAGACACATACACACACACACACACACACACACAGCAGCAAATCAAAATTAATTGATATAGCACATTTAAAAGAACAGAAGTTGAAGTGCTGCACATTTTAGAAAAACAAATAAGCTGTATTTATGCAGTGGTATCAGTACCAGGGGCCTCAGAAAAACATGAATTAAAATAATTTCAATAATTCATATTATTAGTAATACATTAAAATGAACTTTTATAAAGAATATCTCTTTGGTTTTGAGACTTTAGTGTTTGCAACTTTACAGATCTTCTTTATGCACCAAGAGCTTGTAACACTCCAAAGAGAAAGGAAAAATTTAAATCGCATCATATGACCCCTTTAATTAAAGTGACATACACACATGAAATCAAGAAGTTAAATTCTGAAAATATGTTTCACTCTCTTTATTTATTTATTTATTTATTCATTTATTTGTTTCTTTTAATAAATGATTATTTATTATGCTTAAATATGGGGGCCTTTAAATTAAAAGGGTTCAAAACCAGTGGTCATTTATTTATATAAATAAGAATAAAAAAAAAAAAAAAGACAAGCAGCAACCTGTGTGAACCAGTACTGTTAAAATTTGGTTGAGCAAAATTGAAGTTGAATTTGGTTTACTAAAACTTTTTGGTTTGGCCACTAATAAAAATTATTAATGATATTACTGTTAATGAATTAAAGCATTTTAAATTAAAGTGCTAAATTAAAAGTCATATTGCTTGTTTTATTTTTTGTTTTTTTATTCTTTTTTATTCATTAATAATAATTATTTTTTATTGTGTTGAAAAATATGGTAAAAAAAACACTGATCTAGAACAACATCTTAGATACATAATATGTACATATATGATAATAAATAATATATATTGTATATATAATAAAAAAATAAAAAAATTAGACTATTTACTATTAAAAAAACATATAAATTTAATATATACATATAAAACATCAACCTCACGAGTATCAAAATGTAGAAAATATTTTTAAAAAAAAGGTCTTTAGGTCAGTGAACGCTGTGTGAACACAGCGAAGTGTGTAAACGCTGCCTAAATTCACTCATTTAATTTTTTAGCGCACCGATGCCGTACCTTATTGGAATTCACTCCAGCCTGGCAGAGGTACGACGCTTCCCTCTTCCCATGGTTTTCTTTCACACCAGTCCTTTGTCACACAAACACTCACATTACAGTTCGTTCTGTGTGTTTGTGTGTGGCAGAGAGTGAGGAGTCGAGCTCTGGAGGACGTGGTCATACTGAACGTGGACACCAACACCACTATAAATTATATAAATTATATTAATTAATTATACATGTAAATATTTTTAAAATATATACAAATGTTTGTGTATTTATATACACATAATAAATATACACAGTACACACACATATATTATGTAAACTAAATATTTTATTTTGGTTGTAATTAATCGCGATTAATCGTTTGACAGCACTAATTTAAACATTCCAGAAAACTTGTAATACAAAACAATTGTCTAAATGTACTGTGATTGATTAACTGGAGAAGTATGGTGAAATATATTAGTTAATTCCGTTAATTAATATTAGTTAATTAAAATATAAAAGTTAATCTTTTGGAAGAGTACAACCAAAAATCATTTACTCACCCTCATGTTGTTCCAAACCCATATGACTTCCAATTTCCTGTGGAGCTTTTTTTCCGTGGAGATGTTTTGAAGAATGTTCATGCTGCTCTTTTGCTCTGAACAAGGATGTTGGGCTGCAAATCTAGCACCATAAAAGCTTTAAAACGCACCCAAATGTACTTCAAGTCTTCTGAAGTCGTACGATCGCTTGTGTGAAGAAAGCATTGGCAACTTGAGCATCCACATATTCCAGTTTCACATGACTGGTTACAAAGTACACATCAAACCAATGGTGTTTGGTGTTGTCCCAGTCTTGAATATGCAGAAGAGCAAAAGGCATTTGAGTTTTACAATGGAGGGCAAAATTATAAGAGAAAAAGAAATGTAAACAGACTTAAATGTGTAACTGTGACGTGATCCATAGTATCTTCCATTATAATCTCATTTTGTTCTCAGTTTATTGATGGCCGGCTGAAAAAGCTGAACCAGGGCAAAGAGCCAGATGATGTGTTTGAGGAGGAGGTGCTTCATTGTGGAGCTTCATCTGGTGCGTGTTTTTACGTTCATCACAGAATCAGACTTGTTTGTTCGTTTGCTCATTTTAACATCCCTTCTGCTCGTGATTCCTCTCAGGTAGCTCTAAATTGCGTCGGCAATGGGTGGGAAACTTAAAGGTACGTTTTACACGTGCAGGAACTATAAACAAGATGCAACTCTGGCAGACAACCATACTACTCTTACCACATCTGCAGTATGCATACAGTGCACACTATTTTCAGTATACACCTGCAGGTGGCAGGACTGAAGGTCAGGCTGAAGAGACAGGCGGCGTCGGCCGGGTCAGGGGTAGCGCACGCTTTCCTCCGAGCGCAGGCTCTGCTGTTCGGAGGATACAGAGACGCCTTACAGTCGCCTGCCGTGAGTGACACACATCCACATAAAAACATTACCTTGAGTTTTATAAATGCTTACTGCAGTGCTCCTCTCTCGTATGCTGAAGGAAGGGCCGGTCGTGTTCTCCAATGAGTTGTTTCTGAGTCATAAGTCTCAAAGCATGCGGGAGTTTCTGGAGAGCGCGGTTCACCTGCAGTGTTTCAAAGAGGTAACTGCAAACACACAGCCACAACATCAGCAGTTTTCTTGAGGCAAGACACTGCAGGCCATTGTTGTTTCATGCAATGTCAATGTTGAGGGCTGTTTTGCTTCCATAACAATGTCTTCTTTCAGACTAGTGGGGGAAATAAATCCTAAATACATATTTACCTTTTCTGTTTGTATATGCAGATTTAAAGTAAAGTACATATATTTAAAGGCTGTTTACTCAAAATGAGTCAGAAACATAGTCCTAAAAACATAGTGAATTTTTTACTTTTTTAAAAGTTATTAAAAGAGATATAGAAAATTCCCTTTGTAAAATCCTTTAATATGTCAATGAAATGAAACAAGAATTGTGTGCCTGGATTTATCGAATTTTCATATTTCTGTTAGTGCCTTATTTATATATTTAAACTAGTGCTGTCAAACGATTAATCGCATCCAAAATAAAATATTTAGTTTACATAATATATGTGTGTATTGTGTATATTTATTATGTATATATAAATATACACACATGCATGTATATATATTTAATACACGAGTTTCACAATTTGAGTTGAATTACTGAAATAAATGAACTTTTCCACGACATTCTAATTTATTGACATGCACCTGTATATGATCTAGTACAGTAATGTTCAGTTTACAGCAGAGCACGCTTGACCTTCCATTTCTGCTCTGACAAATGAACTAGAATTAGATTAGACTGCCAAAAGTTGCTTTTATACAAAATTGGATTTTAAAAAAAAAAGCCACTTTCTCTTCCCACAGAAAGGGGGTGGAGCCCTGATCGTGACATGGAAGTCTACAGCTAACAAAGCAGTGAGTATTTATACACTGCTGTTCAAAGGTTGTTTTTGATGAAAAAATGTTTTTGAAATAAGTCTCTTCTGCTCACCAAGGCTGCATTTCTTTGATAAAAAATACAGTAAAATAACATGAACTATGTTCTATGTGATTATATGTTAAAATGCATTGCATTGCTGTGATCAAAGCTGAATCTGCAGCGTCATTACAGAAATCCTTCAGAAATCCTTTTAATTGGCTGATTTGCTGCTCATGTTGAAAACAGTTGTGCTGCCGAATATTTTTGTGGAAACCATGATACATTTTATTTTTCAGGATTCTTTGATAAAGTTAAAAAGAACAACATTTAATTTAAGTATAAATCTTGTGACATTATAAATGCCAATTACTGTCAATTTTGGTAAATTTAATGCATCTTTGCTAAATAAAAGTACTAATTTCTTTAAAAAAATACATTTGAAGGGTAGTTTATGTTTATCATGTTATTTTAAAATGTGCTGTTGTGCATTATTAAATATTACATATTCTCCATATGGTTTCCATTTTTCAGACCAAATATCATAGCAAATTTGGGCTGAAAAACCTCCTGTCATCAAAGGTGAGTTTATATTCCTTAAACTGCATATGGTTCCTCTTTGTGTACAAAATATGTGGTTTGTGTGTTTATATTCAACTTTTGGATTTTCCCCCTTTCAGGACCAAACTGAACCTCATATGCTACAGAGGGGCGGGTCTGTGTGTGGAACGCACACGTATCGCCTCATCCAATCGGATTGCCTTCAGAACCGTCTACCAATCACACAGCACTTTGGCAGGGTGAGTGACACCAGAAGGCATCCAAACTAAACTACACAAAGATGATGTTATAAAGCTAAATATACTGTACGTTATCGGTCAAAAGTTTGGGGTATCTTCTGCTTACCAAGGCTGCATTTATTTGATCCAAAATACAGTAAAATCAGCAATTATGTGGAATATTCAAATAACTGTTTTATATTTTAATATATTGTAAAATGTAATTTATTCCTGTGATGCAAAGCTGAATTTTCAGCATCATTACTCCAGTCTTCAGTGTCACATGATCCTTCAGAAATCATTCTAATATGCTACTAAATTTACTGCTCAAGAAACATTTCTGCTTATTATCAATGTTGAAAACAGTTGTGCTGCCGGATATTTTTGTGGAAACTGTGATACATTTTATTTTTCTTTGATGATTAAAAAGTTTAAAAGAACAGCAATTATTTGAAATAGAAATCGTTTGTAACATTGTAAGTGTCTTTACTGTCACTTTTGATCAGTTTAATGCATCCTTGTTGAATAAAATTATTAATTTGTTTTTTATTAATCTTGCTAATGTATCGAATACTAGACTAATGTGTATAATTCCTGGCTCTTGTGTTCAACCACAGTACAGCACATGCACTTAACTTTTTTAATATGGTTTGTTTGTTTTTCTACACTTTCTATGCTGCTTTGTTTCTCAGTCTCGACCACGGCGGCCAACACACAAGAGTCCCAGCCACCAGGACAATGAGCAACAGACAGAAGACGACAACACCAGCTATGAAGACAGGTGAGATGAGAGGACACAGATGCATGGACGCTTTACCGTTTTATGTATGTTTTACAATGCATTTCCCTTTCCAGTGTAACAGAAGGTCCTGAGCAGTGCTCTGCCACCAGCGACTTACAGGAAGATGATGATCTTTCTCTGTTGGCCGACCCGGAGGAGATGGACCTGCTCGGAGAGATCTTCGACACGCTGAGTGCCCAGAGCTCCAGAGAGCCGGGTTTACTGTACAGCACACGTAGCCTCGACCTCTTCAGCTCCGACAGCAGTGAATTCATCTCGCATGTAAGGCCTAGATCCTCGCACACATTACATCTAAACTGTGCAGGACGGGGCGTCTGACATAACCTGCAACAAACAGCTGCATTCAGTCTTGAGAGCACATTTTAAGTCTTTAACACTGGAATCACAGTCAGAAGGTATTTAGCCCTGTATGGTATTCATATGGTGAACTGAGAAAATAAAATGGCTTTGCTGCATGAAAACAACATGAACAAGAAAGGCTTCACTAATTAAGTGATTTAGTGTTGTGTCAGCCTTACCTGACTGCTGTTGACTTTTAAAAACTTGACATGTTGCAGAAATAGTCCAGCACCAGGAACCTGTTGGTGGGAAAAGTTCACACACGCTCACCATTTCATTTCTTTTTCAGAGGAGTCTGACCAACCCAAGTCAGGAGAGTCTAAGCCCCTCTTTTGGAAACAGCGGCAGTCTCATGAGCTGGGAGGAGGAGCTAGAGGAGGGGCCTGGTTGTGAGGGGGAGGAGCCTGCTGTCCTGACTGACAGGCCAGAAAATGAGCTTAACGAATTAGAGAAGGACTTGACCGAGCTAGGGGTAAATCTGTGTTCAGACCTACAAGTTCTAGAAGATGCTTCACTGGATCCCGAAGTGGGTTCTCAAGAGGTGCAAGAGGACAGCTGGTCTAAAAATGATGGACAAATGAACGGAACAATGGAGGAAAGCTTGGAAACCGAGACAGTACTTGAAGAGAGTACAGAGATGCTACCTGACAAAGAAGAAGAACGTCAGAAAGAGCATAAGACGACAAATGACTTGGGCTCAAAGGGACCTACAAATGGTGGAATCACCTCTGCTGTTTCTCTCAATGTAAAGATAGACACAAGAGAAGAGCCAGATAAGAAGAGCATTGAACCTCCATCACCGAACGTCTTGTCTAGCGTAGCTCTGTTCCAGTCCAAGTCCTTGACTGACTCTTCTGGTTCCCGAGGGTGGGATAAATCTCCAATCAGCACCCACAAAATCAATGTGGGACCAATGACGGGCCTGCAGACTAAAGAACAAAGTACGAAATCGCCCATTTCATCAACTTCAGAAGAACAAACCCAGGCCCCCATTAAGGTCTCAGAGCTGAAGAAGAGATTTGAACATTAGACCATCATAAATCAAGCATATTGAAGCAAAACGATACTCAAGAACTAAAAATTACTTTTTTTAGATTGTCAATTACAAGTCTACATGAAACAACACTTGCACCCCATTTTGATTCTTGTGAAGCAACATTGCGGAGTCAAACGAGATAAAATTATCCATTGGGTTTTTATTGGATTGTGGAAGGTTGGCGTTCCATACTGAACTTTGTGTTTGTGGAAGGATATTTTTCTCATGTATATGTTGGTTAAAACTCAACACTGACATCAGTCAATAAAGTCGATTCAAAGGCAATGCAAGTTATTACAATTTGGATTTTTTTTTTTTTTTGGAATAATGTACCCTGAACGTGCATTAAAGTAAATCAGGTCGATTTTAACTTTCACTGTAACTAAATACAGTATGTTATCAAAATGAACTGATAAAAGCACCAATTCTGACCAGTAAAGAAAGTCTACCCTTTTTATCCAAAAATCTTTAATCATTTATAAAAAGCTTATCAGAGTGCAAAGCACCAGCTGCTAACTCTGAGCAAACATTGCCACAGTCAAAACCAAAAACTCTTAAATGACACACTTTGAACAGGTCACAACACCGAGGACACGGCTGTTTACTCACAGATGCATTTTAATTAATCATCCACAGTTACACAGTCACTTCATCACATTATGATCATTCCTAATATTGATGTGATACAGACATTACAGAAATGCAAACCTAATACAAAACAACATTTGGCAAAGCACAATATAGATTTCTCTCTCTTCCTTTGAAAAAACTGCAACATAATGTTCGCTTTTGGACATTTAAAATATTCAATATTATAATGGTAAACTGTTTTGGAGGTAAAGCTGCCATGTCTCCTTAACAAAGACTCTCAGGTGAGTAAACTTAAAGTACAGATGAAGTAAACAAAGTCAAACTGGTTTGGCCGTCTATCTAAATCATCTGGTTTCTTTTCTTATGACAAATGCACTTGGCAGTGTCTTCAGATGTCCCAAGAGTGACAGCAAAACATCGTTAGGCATACTTGAATTGATTTATTGACTTTAATAGTGCATTATGATATGAAAGCATTCTCACATCTCAGTCAAAAGCGTCAAATAAATACCCACCACCACTTCAAACGTTCTCCATCCATGACCCTCCACTTGTTTGTCAGGACTGCACCCGTGCGTGGACTCCACATAAATATCAATATGAAGTTAGCATGAAATTTCTGTTTAGGTTTACCTAATCAACCTAAACTGGTGTGGTTTCAGCATCTTTTCTGAGGGCTGCATTCAGATCAGTCTCTCCTCTTTGGGCAGTGGAAGAGCGAGACCGGGTCTCTCGGCTCCGTGGTTCTTGGCTTGTTTCCGCTCTTCCGAGCTGGGCTGGTACGATCCCTCCATCTGCCGCCTCTTACGGAGGACACACGGGAACAGAACCAGGACCAGAGCCAGAAGGAACAACACCGGCATGCACAGGCCCAATGCACTCACCAAACTCATGATGCTCCACACACACACATGTGAAAACAAACACAGACTGAGAATATCTGTGTAACAGTGTTCTGAGGGTGTGTCCGTTCAAGAGAGGCAAAGTACCTGGTTAGTAGTGACTACACAGTGATCCTTTTCATCCACAGTCATCCTTTTACATTTTGGAAGGGAACTTTAACCAAGTGGAGGAGGAAGATAAAACCAAGACGTGAATTCCTACAGTACACAAACACATTCAGAGATGAGAGGATCATTTCAAATGAGTCTACTGTTCGGCTGTGGACTGAGAGTTAATTATTAGTCTGGGAGAACAACACTGACCTACAACTACAAGGACATCCACAAAAACACTTTGAACTGAACTCACCCTCGAGTCGTTCCAAAGCTGAACGAGTTTCAGTAAATGAATTATACTGGTGTCTTTTCCTCACACTGAACTATTATGACTTTGAAAGACCTGGAATACAGCTCATGATGTTACGGACTAATGTTTTTGTGTCCTTTTGAAGCTTGAAACCGTCAGTGCCCATTCATTTTAACAAGTACAATACTTCAAAATAAGTCACAGACAGAATTTGAAGAGTTAAATTTTCATCAGGCTCCTATATGTATGTTTAATTATTTCACTTTAATGGCATAGAAAAGGACCTATACATTGCCATTAAAGTAAAATTACTGAACATACGCATAGGAGCCTGATAAAAATGCTCATTTTAGAAGAAAATTTCAAACAGCACTTAGAGGCTTTTGCATCTTAACTCTTTATTTACATTTTGGGTAAACACACGTTTAAAAAATGCAGCATAAAATACACCATAAAACATTTGGTCGCTATCAAAATGGTAATAATATTTATACATTTTTTAAATACACTATCAGTCAAAGTGTAGGTGTTAAACTATAAGCTATATTGATTTTTCCCCTTCACATTTTATGAGAGAAAACAAAGTCAACAATTCAACAAAACTATTAAATAACAACAATTCAAGTATTGTATAATGACCACAAATGGTGTTTTCGAAACGTAATCAACTTTAAAAAAGTAAATCCTGGCGAATTCATACACAGGCACAATTTATATTAATCTACAAAACTAATATCTAACATTTCACAATGAACTATTTAAGATTATGAGAAACAAAGGTTAAGTTCAGACATAAACTTACCTTGGTATTCCCTTATATTCCCTTGGTATTCAATATATGAAAGTACCTGATACCTGCATTTATAAGGAACTTTCGTTACTGATGATCTATTCTTCACCAATTATTTGACTTCCGAGCTTAATAATTACAGTTTTCTGGAGAGACTGTTTTAAGCATGCAGTGGTTGGGTGGGAGTGAGGTGAGCTTTATCTGAGGTGAGTCAGTCAGTCAGTCACGGAATGCCGGTGGCGGAGCCGGTTTGACGAGCTGTTTTCAGAACACCCAGAGACGAACAAATATCCGACTGAAAGAGAAACGTAGCTCACCTGAGAAACTGCTATGATATCCGCGGAGGAACCGCTGTTGTTGTTGTTATTTTGAATCCCAAACGATCAAGACCTCCGCGTCCAAGCGCAGAGCGTGAAGCCTCGTTAAACCTGCACGTTCATGACGGCATCTCTCTAACCTGCGGCCGGAAGCACGTCAGCTCGCTCTACCTGTTCCACTCACGAAACTCGAGTGAAACGCGCTCAAGAACATCAATGCCCCCCTTTGTTGAGTTTGAGTTCCACTATTAGATAGGTAGTAATAATAATAATAATAATAATTAAAACATTTGTACATTAAATATTTCGGTAAATAAAAATAAACTTAAGCCAACTTTAATTTAAATTTAAAAAAATGGCTAACGTATAGGACATTTTAATTATGTTTAAATTGCTTGTTTGATTGGCATGCACATGTTAAAGTCGGCATGAAACGGAAGTTGCGATTGTCTTTTCTTCTTTGCTGTGAAGTATGAGTGAGTCGGCATCGGAAATGAGAGGGCGGGACTTGATTTCATCCTTCGGGAATTGATTGGGTTGGAAGTTGGGGAGTTGCTAACAAAATGGAGGCAGATCTGAATGCAAGTTTGCAGGTAGTGGTGGGGGATCTACAGTATTCCATTAAAAAATAAGAATTTTCAATTTTGATTTCATGGTGACTTTAACGACAGCGCCCAGTTGTGCCATGTGGGTTTCTTTTTGTTGGAGTTAAGAAGAATAAAAAAAGGACATAGTTTATATAACATCTGAGTTTCGCTTTCTTTATTTTATTATTTGGAAAGTGTTTAGGCGAACCCGACGTGTAAGCTAGGTCACACTGGTGGCAGCGGTTTTGTTTTGGGTGAGTTTAGTTAGTGTTGTAAAGTGTTCCGACGGGTGTTAAATTAGTTAGCATAGATTCAAAAGTGTATAGTTAGTTAGCACGCGCGGTCTACGCATTGTCATTATGTGGTTCAAGGAGGAATACAGTTTTAGTGTTTTGCAGGACCGTGACAGAGGCCATAAGAGCGTGCTGATTGAATTGCCACCTCCGTTCTCCGGGGAGGAGAGACAAAGTTTTGTGTGCTGGGCGAGACAGTTTGAAGTTGCTGTCAAAGCACTCACTGAAGGCACCGCTTCATACAACAATGAACTGACAAGTATTTTACGCACACGTTTAGACAAAGCAGCTTTCTCTCTATGGAACAGTCTCCCTGATCCTGTTAAATTGGACTATGAAAAGGTAAAAGAGACGCTAAAAGAAGCTTTTGGAAGGAGACAGGTCATGGAGCGATTCAGGGCCAGCTTATCTGCCCGCCCGGGAGAGTTTAGGTGTATGCAGCAGAAATAAGCCGGCTAGTGGATGAGGCTTTCCCAGAGTACGGCGACAGAGCCCAGAGGGAGGAAAAGTTTTGCCATTTCATGGCGGGTCTGGACCCAGTGCTGAGGACGAAATGTTATGAGCAGGGAGTGACAGACATGGAGGAAGCCGTAAAAATCGCAGGGCGGTGCGAGAACGCGAGAGATGCGATAGATGTGGGATACGTGACTGCTAATGTCGGGCATAATTTGACTGCCGACAGGGCTGGGGCCAGTGTGAACTCCGTGTCAGATATTGGTGGACTGTACAAAGCAATTGATAGGTTAACTAATGAGGTGAGAGACATGAAAGTCGCCCTTAACCGTTTGGAGGACGAGAATGACAGACTGAAAGAGAAAGTGAGTCGGAGCGGCAGAGATGACTGGAGTAGAGTGCGCTCCCCGTCACGTGAGTCAGGACAGTGCTGCTGTCAGGGGCTTGCTTGCCGTATGCAGGCATATGAGACGCAGAGAGGCCGCTCTTCTGAAATAAAACCGTTTATGGAGTTTAATAGTCGTAAGGACCACAACTCGACTCGTAGTCCTATGAGGCGCGCAAACAGCCCCTCCCCCAGCCCCAGCATGCGGAGACGAGGCAGTTATGAGGAGGAAACTAGGAGACAGGGAGTGCGCTTCATGACCCCTGGTGGTGAGGAGAGGAATTACGAGCCGGGAAATGGGCTATAGCTGATGTTGCCGCCCAAACACCAGCTGTATTACACAGGGGCCCGAAACCTGATGACACAACCTTATTGGACACAAACACTGACCAGGGGCCTCTGGTATCATATTTGAAAGGCACAATTGAGGGCATCGAGCTTCCTATCCTAATTGACTCTGGTTCTAGTGTATCACTGATGAGTTCTGATTTTCGTATGTCTATCCCTGCACTTCGCAGTCGACCTCTAAAGAAAGACTATATTGTGGCTTGTGCTGTAAAAGGACAGATGTCGGACATGCTGGGCACACTTACTGTGACACTACAGTTGGGTCTTGCTATCCGGCGACATGTTTTTTACATAGTGAGGGAAACAACACCGTCTGTGTTGCTGGGATGGGAATTTTTAGTAAAATAACATGGCCTGCTGAAATAGTCATGCTAAGTTACAGTTATGGGACATTTCCATTCCACTTCTTACCAGTGCGGATTTTGTCCCAACATGTTGCAATGTGTCTCTGGCCACAGACATGACACTTCCACCCCTCAGTGAGTCAATTGTGCGAGTTAAGATTGGTTTGCCTTGTGCGGCCCAGGTGTGTAATGACTTTTTGGGATATTTGGAACCTAATGTGTCGGAGTCTGCCGGTCTAGTTGTGGCACACTCAGTAATGTACACAATGGACTATCTAAAGCACAAATTTTGAACCCTAATGGACAAGACATTCCTATAAAACAGGAGATTCACCTGGGTGAGTTTTATTCTGTAGTTGATTCTGATATTCATCCCTTTCAGCAGGACGCAGGGGAAGGTGTTGTTCCTAGCCCACATGACACAGCTCCTTCAATATCTTTAAGTGAATTGCCAATTTCATCATCTGATAGGGCAAAACTCTCTACACTGTTGCAGGAGTACGGTGACATCTTTAACTTCACAGGGACAAATACAGGAAAATGCACGTTGGTGCAGTATCATATCAGGACTGGGGAACATGGCCCTATTAAGCAGCGTGCATACCGCGCATCGCCTGAAAAGAGAGCTGAGATAGAGTGACAGGTGGTGGGCCTACTAGTTGAGAGTGTCATCGAAGAAAGCTGTAGCCCCTGGGCATCTCCATTCGAGCTTGTAAAAAAGAAATGTGCTGCTTGGCGCTTCTGCGTTGGTTATAGATGCTTGAACAGTGTAACTATCCAGGACTCTCATCCTCTGCCACGCGTGGACGACACACTGGATGCATTAGCGGGCTCCAGATGGTTCAGCACGTTGGATTTTTCTAATGGATACTGGCAGGTAGAGGTGGCCGAGCAAGACAGAGAAAAAACAGCTTTTACTACAGGTCGGGGTCTATATCAGTGGCGCTGCATGCCGATGGGGCTTTCTAACTCTCCCCCCCCTCCAATTTTCAGTGGAAGATGGAGTTAGTTCTGAGAGGGCTCCCATGGCACATTTGCATGGTGTACCTGGACAATATTCTGATTTATAGTCCAACATTTGATGAGCATTTAACTCATCTGAACCAAGTGTTTTCCAGGATTTGTTCGGCAGGTTTGAAATTGAACCCCAGAAAATGCAACTTGGCCAGGGATAATGTGATATTCTTGGGTCATGTTGTTTCAGAGAAAGGTCTCCAGCCTGACCCGAGAAACACGGAAAAGGTTCAAAATTGGCCAGTTCCACAGTCTCCCTCGGAGGTTAGAGCATTGGTGGGACTGTGTTCATACTATCGACGCTTTGTAAAGGACATGCAGCCCCGCTGAATCAGCTGGTGGGCAAAAATGTGCGTTTTGTTTGAAATACCGATTGTGACAACGCATTTAACTATTTGAAGGAAGTGCTGTCTTCAGCTCCGATTGTGACACTGCCTGACTTCAAAGTGCCTTTCAAAGTTTAAATGGATGCCTCCAAGTGGGCTGTGGGTGCTGTACTTGCACAGGAAAAAGATGGACTAGAGCACATATGGCGCTTTTCCACTGCATGGTACGGCACGGTATGGCTCGGTACGGTTCACTTTTGGGGGGTTTTCCACTGGGTACAGTACGTGGTACCTGGTACTTTTTTTAGTACCACCTCGGTTGGGGTTCCAAGCGAACCGTACCATTACCAAAACGTGACGTGTAAACTCTGCTGATCACGTATTGGCCGGAGAGAATCGCCACTACCTGCGTCACTGAACTTGCGACACAAACACAAAAGAACCGCTAGATAGGAAGAACAGACGTTCCTCTCGTTGATAGCAGAGGAGCGGATCCAGCGAGAACTTGATGGGGCGACGCGGAATGAAATTTTGTTTTTTAGGAGTCGTGGCAGTAGAGGCGGCGCAACTATAACGACATGTGGATAATCCCGCCCACTCTAAAGCGGTACTAAACTGCAGTGGAAACGCAAACCGAGCCAAACCGAGCCGTGCCGTGCCGTACCAAGCCGAGTCGTACCACGCAGTGGAAAAGCACCAATAGTGGCATATGCCAGCCACATCTTGAATGTTACACAGAGACGTTGGTCTACTTTTGACTGGGAGTTATTATTGTTTTGTTACCTGTTCTATCCTTTACTGTTGCTAGATAAGTGAGGATGTTTATTTTAGGGGGATGGGATGTATGTAACAGATACATTTGTGAAGTTGATGTTAAGGCTATAGGGTGGCGTTTCTGTCCATCGAGGTAAGGTTTGATTGGGCATGCACATGTTAACGACAGCACCCAGTTGTGCCATGTGGGTTTATTTTTGTTGGAGTTAAGAAGAATAAAAAAAGGACATTGTTTATATACGTCTGAGTTTCGCTTTCTTTATTTTATTATTTGAAAAGTGTTTAGGCGAACCAGATGCGTAAGCTCGGTCACAGTAGCTGTAAAACTTTTTTTGTTTTGTTTTGTAAATTCAAAATATAGTTGATTCCAAAATTAATATCAAATGGGAGACCTGTTGAAGATTAGTGGAGAAGAACTATTTTGAGACGAGAATTACGGAAACGTTACCTTGATAGCACACATAGGCTACATCTATTTGATGTCTGCATTTACATCTGCAAGATGCATTTTTAGAGTGTTTACTCATCTATCTATAGGACGTTTCCTATCAGATGTCAAATAGACGTTTAGAAGATGTCTTTAAGATGTTTATGATTTAAAATGTATGTAAAACTGACATCTTAAAGATGTCTATCAGATGTTTGTACACAGCAGATGCTTTCCAGACAAAGCAATCTTTAACAGACATCTTGTAGACGTACCTGTGTTATCTGGGTATGCTAGATACGTTTCCTATGCATTTTGGCTGATCTCCTACCTGTGCACGTTTCATGTCTTTAGTATCCCTCCACTATCTCGCTCTTTATTCAAAGTCGGTATTGCCATCTTCTTGTGTCTAAAATCGGTCACAAATTTTCATGAAAACAAGGCGGGATATTTCAGTATATGGTAAACAAAATCTTTAATAGATTGTAAGAAGCACAGGACTGTCCAATTAAAACTTAAAACAAAAACGTTGTTCAGACAACAGCGAACTGGTAGACACAAAGATGAGGCAGAGCCTAAAATTGAGGAAGACATGTAGGCCTTCATCAGGGCTGTCCAAACCTGCTCCTGGAGGGCCAGTGTCCTGTAGAGTTCAGCTCCAACCCCAAATAAACACACCTGAAAAGCTAATCAAGGTCTTACTAGGTATACTAGAAACTAACAGGCAGGTGTGTTGAGGAAAGTTGGAGCTAAACTCTGCAGGACACCGGCCCTCCAGGACCGTGTTTGGAGACCCCTGGCCTACAATTATTGCACATTGGTAATAATATTTTAATATAACCTATTAATTAAAGTTTTTGCAGTTTTCTTCTTTTTGCTGTAAGTTGTAATGGACTATTTTGCATTAGCGAAACCATTAAACTAATCTAAGTGATAATTTAATTATATTCAATGTCATAAAATTAAAAATAAATGAAATGTCATGTCAATGTCATGATTATCATAGCAAAATACATTTCTTAAGGGTTATACAAATCCTGATAACTGTAGGTGTTTATTTTGTAATAATGAGCAGCTGACTGTACATTATGTTGCAGGAGGAATGTGGGAATTTTAAAATGTTGCATTTTTTATCAAATAAAATATATATAAATATTATATCAAAGTTTAAGATGCATAAAAGCACAGAAAATAAATGCTACAGGCGTTTGTTACAGATGTTTAACACAATGTGTTACAACACTCCCCTCTCCCCTACTTACAGTGAAATTCTCACTAGAGCAACCTGAGATTAGAAAGACACACTTTCTTAATTGTCACTAACATTTATTTTCACCAAGTAGTAAAAATAACGTGTATGAATTCTAGGTTAAAGATGATTTTGTTAGTCAAGTTAAAATGTTAAAAAAACAAATCTCATTCCACTGCAGCTTACATCTTTGGCATATTTTCATGAAAATATACTGTTCAATAGTTCTTTGGAACCCTAAAAGATCAATAGAGCAGCTGCCAATTTACCAAAGGTTGAATTTACACAACAAGCGTAATCATTTGCGGGAAATCAGAATTGCATTAACTCTTTAAAATCTTTAAAAGTCTCCTGTCTGATACACAAAACTACACATTTGAAACATTTTTTAAAGTTCTGCTTCTACAGCTTTCTATATGCTGAAAGAAAAGAGTTGTACTTGTACACATTATACTCTTTTTTTTTTTTTCAGTACTTTATTATGGAAAGTTACATGAGTAAGGTGCATTACAGACATACAGTTGACATTTTGTTCGAAACATATTTTAATTTGGGACTTTTGAAATACAAACTACCATGTCTTCTGTCAAAAGAGACAGTTATGCCTGTAGTTAAGTACGTTTGTGAACTGCAACCATAATAGTCTGGATATGTCATTTCTTGGGTTTTTAATGTGTTAACGTGTTGACAAAAATATACATAACGACCCGCCTATCGCAATTCGAGTCTTTGGCCATCTTCAAAAAACATCTAAAGACACATCTTTTTTGTCAGCAGTTGACTAACTAATGCTAACATTTTCTTATTCTATTTGTCTCTTTTTCTGGAAAATTTTTTTTTTATTAAATAAATAAACAAAAACAAAAAACGGGTATGTTGTGCTTGACTAACTGAGACTTGTTACAGCACTTGTATACTGTTGCCCTCCTATTGATCTGAATTGCTTCTATTTGCTCTTCTCATTTGTAAGTTAGTCAAGTTAAAATGTTAAAAAAACAAATCTCATTCCACTGCAGCTTACATCTTTGGCATATTTTCATGAAAATATACTGTTCAATAGTTCTTTGGAACCCTAAAAGATCAATAGAGCAGCTGCCAATTTACCAAAGGTTGAATTTACACAACAAGCGTAATCATTTGCGGGAAATCAGAATTGCATTAACTCTTTAAAATCTTTAAAAGTCTCCTGTCTGATACACAAAACTACACATTTGAAACATTTTTTAAAGTTCTGCTTCTACAGCTTTCTATATGCTGAAAGAAAAGAGTTGTACTTGTACACATTATACTCTTTTTTTTTTTTTCAGTACTTTATTATGGAAAGTTACATGAGTAAGGTGCATTACAGACATACAGTTGACATTTTGTTCGAAACATATTTTAATTTGGGACTTTTGAAATACAAACTACCACGTCTTCTGTCAAAAGAGACAGTTATGCCTGTAGTTAAGTACGTTTGTGAACTGCAACCATAATAGTCTGGATATGTCATTTCTTGGGTTTTTAATGTGTTAACGTGTTGACAAAAATATACATAACGACCCGCCTATCGCAATTCGAGTCTTTGGCCATCTTCAAAAAACATCTAAAGACACATCTTTTTTGTCAGCAGTTGACTAACTAATGCTAACATTTTCTTATTCTATTTGTCTCTTTTTCTGGAAAAAAAAAATTAAATTAAATAAATAAAAACAAAAAACGGGTATGTTGTGCTTGACTAACTGAGACTTGTTACAGCACTTGTATACTGTTGCCCTCCTATTGATCTGAATTGCTTCTATTTGCTCTTCTCATTTGTAAGTTGCTTTGGATAAAAGTGTCTGCTAAATGATTAAATGTAAATGTAAATAAGGGTATGAGACACATGTACATGATACTGAGATGCACAGCTTCATCATAATTTATGGATTTCCTCACACACAGTACTAATAAACGCAATATTTTAAGTACAATTATTAGAGCTTTTCGTCCTAATTTTGGAAATTCCACAAAAAATGTTCAAGATCCTCCCCTTCCCAAACATGTTGCCTAATCATCATGATGGGACGAGGGGTGCAGGAGAGAGAGCGTGCAGTTTGGACTCTGAGGGTGGTGGAGGCGGGTATAAATCTGAGCTGCTGCAGCTTCACAGACGCTCACAGGAAGACACACACAGACAGTCAGGATGGAGGTGAAGCTGCTGTTTCTGACTGTTGTTCTGCTCTCCTCACCGCTCCTCACACTATGTGACCCGCTGTGAGTATCAAACACACTGTTTGTTCATGGATTCACTAACAGATCTGTTCTCAAACGCTCTGATTTGATCTCCTCAGGTTTGTTCTGTCGGCTCCTAATCTGCTGAGGGTGGGTTCCTCAGAGAACCTGTTTGTGGAGGCTCAGGATTACTCTGGAGGAGATCTCGATGTGAAGATCATAGTTAAGAACCACCCAAAAAAAGACAAGGAGATACTGTCTCAATCAGTGAAACTGACTTCAAAAAAAAATTTCCAAATCCTTACAGATATAAAGGTGACGCCACTTTGACATACTTTTTGCTAGTGTAGGTGTATGTGTGATGCACCATGTACAGTTTGACAACTTAGTTTGTAAAATGCATTTTCATTTTTTCAAAATTGGCAGAGGACTAATTAATTTTCTGTCATTTAGATCCCTGATGATCAGAACTTGTTCTCTGACGATCCTCTGGAGAAGCAGTATGTGTATCTACAAGCTCAGTTTCCATCCGTCACTCTGGAGAAAGTGGTCCTGCTCTCATTCCAGTCTGGATATATATTTGTCCAAACAGACAAGCCCATCTACACACCTGCTAGCACAGGTACGATTAAGTGCTGGAAACATGACAAATATAGAGTGTATAGAACTTTATAGTTGTTTAATCAGCATGACAACATAAAGCAATTAAAATCACATCTGGAGTGTCAGTGGCCTCTGGGTTATTCCACAAAATGGGTGTATTTGCTTTTTAAAAAGGTGGGGTTTCTAATTTTATTTTTAAACTGAAATTTGTTCAGACAAAAAAAGGTCTTTAAGTGACTATAAATTGCATTGTGCGTCAAATCGTCTGAAGCTAAGTTAAAAAAGGAGTGTATTATATATTAGAATATCAGATACGCCATTAGACTGTTATAGCTATTACTAGCCTTGTGCTCAAGGTCATGACATTTTTTAAATTTATTAAAAGAATTGTACTTAATTTTAATAAGGGAGATTAATGATGTTAACAGGATTGATGCAAAACCTGAGGACACAACTACTTTTTCATTAAATATTATGAAAAGCATAGCTTTTTTATTTAAAGGGGTCATTGTAACACTCCAAAGAGAAAGGAACAATTGAAATCGCATCATATGACCCCTTTAAATAATGCTTTTATTTCCATTTTGCAAGGAGAAGTTGCAAACATAGGGCCGAGGACAGGCCAAAAATACACTGATGGAAAAAATATATATATATGTTTTTCGATTTTTGTTGCTTCGAGGGCTATAATAATGCATAGTAAAAGTTGTTGTGAACTATGTATGTTGTCATTTTAACACATTTAACACACAAAAATAATAATAGTATATTAAACTTTCAAACAAAGTATTTTAGTTTCTGCTTTGACGTCTATTGCAGTTCAGTACAGGATTTTCTCTCTGACGCCCAACCTGGAACCACTCAGTCAGTCTGGAATCACAGTGGAAATCATGGTACACACTGTTGTTTCACACACACTCACACTCATTGATAACATTTCAGCTGTTCATGATTATTTCTGTGTTTCTTAAGAATCCACAAGACATCACAGTTTCATCAGAGAAGATATTTCCAGTGAAAGGCATGAAGTCTGGAAAATATGCCATTCCTGAGATGGCCAGGTGTGTAAAACACTATCAGGACTGAAGCTACTAAATCTGAGTGAAACAACAAAACTTAATTTTATCTGTCTACTGTGTGTGCTTCAGGACAGTATCTAATAATATATCAAATAAACGACAGCAAAACCCTAGCTGGTCATGGTCTGTTATCACCTGTTTTAATGTCATGAACTCAGAGTCTCAGACATGTGAATGATTCTGGATGTGTTCTGTTTGTTTCAGTCCTGGGATCTGGAAGGTGGTCACACTGTTCTCAAACACCCCTCAGAAGAAGTTTACTGCAGACTTTGAGGTCAAAGAATATGGTAAGACCTGTGTTTACAAACTCTTGTTCTCTAAGAATATGATAACAAGTCAAAGAATGTATTTACTTATTTGTGTGTCTGGTTTGGTTTTAGTGCTTCCAACATTTGAAGTGAAATTAAAGCCCAGTAAGTCATTCTTCTATGTGCGTGATCAGAGTCTGACAGTCGACATTGAAGCCAAGTAAGACAAAATGCGTTCTGCTTCATTGTATTGAAAATCATATTTTGTCCCGTATTTCAAACTGTTTTTTTTTTTTTCAAACAGCCTAATCAAAGGTAGCCAAGCTCGTCGTAGAACAAAATTACCATCCAATCACAACTCATTATTGATTAACTTGCAGTTAGGCCGGGTATGCTATACACTGTGCGATTTTCGTCCGATTTTGAGATGAATTCTGACTCGTGCAACTCTTTTTTTGAGTTGGGCCGAATTTCAGCTTTGTCATGCGTCTTTTGATGTGCAGTGTAGGCTACAGGGGGTAACGAGAGGCGATTAGCCTCTCCCGAGCAGCAATCGGATGGTCGGATTAATTTCTGACATGTCAGAAATTTTGGTCGCCCCTCGTGAGGGTATCACACAGGCTGCATCTGAAAACTGAAAAATGCTGCCTTCGGAGGATGCATTCTAAGGTAGGTAGGCATCAAGGCATGTCCGAATTCAATGTTAGCTTCAGTTCCTGTCTCCTGAGATGCCTTCATCAGGCCGATTTTTGAAGGCAGCATAGATGTATCCTTCGCTGCCTTTGATATCCCACAATCCTGTGCGTTCGATTCAGTGACAGTTAAGCTAAAAAATAAAGATGGCGTCTGGAAGTTGCGGTCGGTGGTCAGTTTGTGTGTAAATGTACGTTTTTGATAAACGTTTTACACTTTTGATGTAATTTCTAGCAAGAAATTAATATTGCAGTAATGAGATATTCACTTAGTTATCACCAAAGCTCTCTATATTGTCTGTCCGAAATCAGTTTCGTGAGGTGCCTTCGTGCGCAAACACTGCCTGCAAGTCATTGCCTGATAGGGCAGCGAGGCAACAAGTCAGCTGCCTAAGTTTTCGGATGCAGCCACAGTTGATGCAGAACTATGAACCGACTGTCTTAAACTCAGTGCTTTTTCCGTCACTGCGCCTGCATGAAAACAGAAATGTGTGTTTATTTTGCATCTATAGTGTGAGCAGTCAAGTTGCAGCTTGACGAACGGTCCATACAGTGTGAGCACATAAATCCTGAGCTTTGGCTTGAAATCGCATGTGATTTATTCATACAGTGAGAGTTGGTATTTAATTTTTTGGTATTGCTGAAATCGCACAGTGTATGCGCAGCCTCAGACAGCACGCAATCAGTTCTCCGTGTGTCTGAATTGTCAAATACTTGCCCACCCCGTCCCATATTCCCCCATGAGTAACTTGGTCCCCCTAGTTAGGTGTTATGAACTAAACAAATGATATTAACAGCATTTATTAATCATGGTTAATGTTAATTTCTGAATATAATAATATAGTACAGTGCTCAAAAAATGAAGGGAACACTTAAATCACACATTGGATCTCGATGAATGAAATATTCAAGTTGAAAACCTATACAGTACTTACATCATTAAGAACAAAATAATGTGACAATGATCAGTGGTAACCAAAATATTCAACCCAATGAGGGCTGAATTTAAAACCACAGCAAAAATTAAAGTTAAAAAAAATAAATAAAATAATAATAATAATAAATTAAAGGCTGATCAAAGTTGCATGAATTTCATCAAAGCATTTCATAATGTAAGTCAGTATGGTGTATGGCTCCCACGCGCCTGTATGCACTCACAACAATGTCTAGGCATGCTCCTGATGAGATGGTGGATGGTGTCCAGGGTGCTCTGTCCTGCTCTCCTTGTGTATCTCCCGGTATCTCCTCCATGCTCTTTAGACTATGCTGGTAGACACACCAAACCTCCTTGTGACGGCATGTATTGATGTGCCATCCTGGAGGAGCTAGGCTACCTGTGCAGCGTGATTGGGTTGCAGTACTGCCTCATGCTACAAATAGTGAGACGGACCCTAACAAAACACAAAACTAGAGACAAATCAGTCAGGAAGGGAAGGAGAGAGCAATTGTCTTTGGTCATTATCTGCAAAACCATTCCGTTTTAGGGGTTGTCTTGCTGTTGTCTCTCCAGTGCACCTGTTGTCACATACATTTGCACCAAAGCAGGTGGAGCTGATTCACAATCACTTATTCTTCCTAACTGGACAGATTGATATCTCTGGAGTTTAATCGACTTGGAGTTATACTGTGATTATTAAGTGTTCCCTTACTTTTTTGAGCAATGTATATAGTAATATATTATCCAGACTACATTAACTATGTTAACTTGTGTCAGGTAAACTGAATGTGCTTCATGTGGTAGCATTTAAATTAACTGATTTTATTCAAGTCAGATATACAGAATCATTTAAAATAGCTGAATCAACCAGACATCATTAGGTTACACCAACTGAAGTAAATTGTATCAAGTTCTGTTAGAAATATTTTGTGGTGTTTGGTGTGATGGAAGATGAGAAGAAAACAAGTATTCCTGCATCTCTGCAAAAAGTTCAGGTGAGAGACATTAAACATCTTACAATTTTGGATCAATATAATTTCTCCTCACCTGAAGGACAATTTAAGTGGTTAAAGAGCTTTTCACTGTATCTTGTAGACTGATGTTGCTGTGTTTCTCATATGTAAATAGATCGTGACAGGAAAGGGTACTGCAGAACTGACCAATCAGATGATCACTGAGACCTTTCCAAACATTAACCAGCTGGTTGGACGATCAATCTATGTTTCAGTCAGTCTATTAACAGAAAGTGGTAAGACTCAACAGATACTGTATGCACATGTTTACCTGCACGTGTGTGATTGTATGAGAAGCTAATCGTTTGTGTGTTTCAGGCAGTGAAATGGTGGAAGCAGAAAGGAGAGGCATTCAGATTGTGACGTCACCGTACACCATCCACTTCAAAAAAACACCACACTTCTTCAAACCTGGGATGCCCTTCGATGTCTCGGTATAAAATATTGACTAGATAGTTGAGAACCTGAAGGCTTATAGGAACTGAGCAACAATTCAATCGACATATAAACAGAGATCACTTATTTTGCTTTTTGTTTTTGTCCTGGGTTTTATAAAAGGTATACGTAACAAATCCTGACCAGACGCCTGCTGTAAATGTGGGAGTGGAGGTCAATCCTGGAGGGGTCAGAGGTCAAACAAGAGACAATGGCATTGCGAAGGTTACAGTCAACACTCCGGGAGGATCTCCCACACTGGACATCACTGTAAGACCTGCCAAGATGTGGAACAAGCTGTTTGATTATGTTTATTTGTTGTCTGTGTGAATCAGCATGAATACATTTTTTTTTTCAGGCAAAGACCAAAGATCCAGATATAAAAGACGAAAATCAGCAGGCAGTGAAGAAGATGACGGCTCAGGCCTACATTCCCAAAGGTGGCTCCAACAACTACCTGCACATCGGCATTGATGCTGTTGAGCTTCAGATCGGTGATCCAATGAAAGTCAATCTGAACACTGGACGAAGTCCAGGAGTCAAAGATCAAGACTACACATACATGGTAAAGATTATCGTTATTTATTATTTATCTGCATCACAAATGTATCAGTTAATTACATCAATATGAGTTCTACCACAGCTTGTTTGAAACCATATAAAGATGCTTAAGTTTATTTTTAATTGTCTGCTTGCTTTTCAGATCTTAAGTAAAGGTCAGATCGTTCAAGCAGACAGGTTCAAGAGGCAAGGACAATCTCTAGTGACTCTGCCTGTGACTGTAACCAAAGACATGGTGCCGTCCTTCCGCTTTGTGGCTTATTACCATGTGGGCCCGTCTGAGGTGGTGTCTGATTCAGTCTGGGTGGATGTGAAGGACACGTGCATGGGAACGGTGGGTCAACCATCACAAGATGCATCTGATGTGCCAACTAGGTCTGTTTTTCTGACACACCATCTCTTGTTTTAATAACAGCTCCAGATTGAGGTGAAGGAGAAGATGAATATCTATGGCACAGGAGATGAGGTCAAGCTGCAGATAACTGGAGATCATGGAGCTAAAGTTGGTCTGGTGGTGGTTGACAAGGCTGTGCAAGTCCTTAACAAGAACAGACTCACTCAGACTCAGGTGAAGGATCTTCTTCAGACTTCACATTGCAACTTGACTTTTTTGGGCTAAAGCAACGTAACTGGTGTCTATTTTGCACCTATAGATCTGGGACGTCATAGAGAAGCATGACACCGGCTGTACAGCAGGAGGTGGGAGGGACAGTATGGGGGTTTTCACTGATGCAGGTCTGATGTTTGTGTCCAACGGTGCAGGAGGAACCAACACCAGAATAAGTATTTATTATGATTTTATTTTTTTAATTTCTTATTCTACAGTTTTATTTACTGGACAATAATATTCCCAAGGGTTATTGTCCTTCAAGTAAGGCATTTATAATCCCATTAACTGTATAACTTTGGCTCTAAATCTGAGTTGTCTTACTCTAGTAAGTTTTTTGTTCACATGTATTTTGTCCTGTTGTTTCTATTGTCTTTGGGCATATCTTGAATGTCGTACCGTGACTTTCCTGTTGTTTGGTTTCGGAAAATAATTGATAAAGATTACTAAATGGATCTTATTGCTCTTGAATTCTTTAAGATCTCACGAGTATGTATTATTATTATTATATATTTTTTTTGCAATAAACTAGCTTATTCAAATGAATTGTCCTCTAGTGTCTGAGTGTCCTAAAACTTCAAAGAGAAAACGAAGAGCTGAGAGTCTCCTGCAGATCACTAGAACACTGGGTGAGAAGCTACATTTTACTTTTTTAAGTCCCTGATATACTCACTTTTTTGTTCTTTGCTTAGGAGTGAAAATGTTTAGATGAATATGTAAATATGTGCTGCGTGCTTTCCTCTCAAGAACAAAATAACCCAACAAAAATGACTTGTCAGAAAACAGTTAAGAAAGCATGTGATTATAGATATGTGCATGTTTGCACCAGCTCTGCAATTCAGCACTTAAGTCATGTTACGATTATACATATAGCACTTTGCTTTTAACTCAAGCAGCTTTACAGTCTTAAACAGTGTGTAACTTTAGATTAGTATTTTTACTTCTGTCTGACCTCAATGGACTGAAGAGACAAAATTATCCCGAGAAGATTTTCACGCCAAAGAAGGCGGAGCCATAGAACCACACCTACCTATAATCGCTAATGGTAATTTGAAGGTGAAAGTTTCTGTAAAGTTTGTTTTGGCAAGCTGTTTCAAATGAACAAACATCAGTTTGTCCTTGATTTAGTTTGAAGTATACCAGAACCTTTACTGTGTTAAAGACCCAAAACCCTTCTCGTTTAGGTCACTTGAGTTCTCAAACACATTTTTATGTTTTGGGGATCCCTGTAGTTCTCCTACTCCCCTCATTGTTCTACACTAACATTGTCTTCTCAGCTGGTAAATACTCCGGTGAACTGAAGCAGTGTTGCGTTGATGGGATGAGGGATAATAAACTCGGCTACACCTGTGAACGAAGAGCCACATACGTCGTCGACGGACAAGCGTGTGTCAAGGCCTTCCTGGACTGCTGCAACCAGATGAAAGCACGCAAGAACACGAAGGACGAAGAGGAGGAAATGGTTCTGGCTCGCAGTACGTATATGAACTGATGGCTCCGCTAGCTTGTGCTGTGCTGTCGGAAGCTATCAATGCATAAAATAAATTGAAAATGCAGCATCCCGTTCTCACTCAAACTTGCATGATGTTGAAGCGACAAGGATCCGGTGGCAGTGATTGATATTGATATTTTGAGGCTTGGGTACTTTGGAAAGTAGGATAATAGTGAAAGTGGATAGTCATCAGAGATTTTTTTTTTTTTTTATCTGTCACAACAGGTGATGATGACGATGACTATTACACAGACTCTGAAGAGATTACGTCCCGTACGCAGTTCCCTGAGAGTTGGCTTTGGGAGGAGATTGATCTATGCGACAAATGGTGAGTAGGAGACATTCAGACAAGTCTTAGAGAAGTCACTGGCAGTGAATAAACATCATGATCTCAGTTGACTCAGACAAAGAGCAAGCATCGTTTCTCAATTATCTTTGATATGCATTTTATGTACTGGCTCACTCTAGAATGTTTATTTTTAGCTCAACAACATGAAATGACATCCATTAATGCCATTCATAGATGTTAATAAGAAAGCAGTAGTGCTATACAACAGTATTCAATGTGCTTATATTTAGAAAACATCTGAATCTTGTCCCTTGTAAGACATAATGCCTCCAGGCCGCCCAGCTTATGATGCTTTATTAGCCTGATATGAATTTAGATGCTAAACAAGCGTTAGAGCTGTACTTCAACACTTTCTGTTTTTACTGGTATTTTCTCATATTCCATATTTGTAATTTCTCTGATATATCTCATATTCCAGTCCAACAACAGCCACAGAAAAAGTGATCTACCTGAAAGACTCTATCACTACCTGGCAGATCTTGGCCGTCAGTCTGTCACCAACACTTGGTAAGGTGAAGCTGCAAACCCAGAATACATGCTCTGAAAAATATCATCATCCAGGAGCTGCTGCTTTAAATCCTTCTGTGTGTCTGTGTTCCTCCTCAAAGGCATCTGTGTGGCAGAACCTGTGGAGATGATCGTTTTTAAACACCTTTTTATTGACTTAAAGATGCCTTACTCAGCTGTGCGTGGCGAACAACTGGAAATCAAGGCCATTATTCACAACTACACCCCAAAGAAGCAGAAGGTAGATTCGATTTAATATTAAAAATGAATTTAGTTTTTATGCATATTATAGCCATGTGGATTGTAGTAAACATTTCTGCTGGAGTCAAATTATTTACTAATGACAGCATGCATGGATCCTGAGACTCATTTTAGGTTTTTGAACTGCTCGTGACTCAAACTGAAGAAACGTGTAGGATACTGTCCTGTGCTAAAACAGAAATATATCCCATCATCACACATTTCATGTTGGATTTATTTTTGGTGACGTTTCCTCTGGATATTTAAGTGATTTGAGTCTCATTCTCCTGTTGTATCCAGGTGCGTGTGGAGTTCATGGAGACAGAAGATGTTTGCAGCTTTGCCAGTAAGAAAGGCAAATACAGAACAACAGTATCTGTTGAAAAAGGCTCCAGCATAGCCGTTTCATATGTGATTATTCCCATGACGCTGGGAAATCACATGATTGAGGTGAAAGCTTCAGCATATGAGGCCTTCTACACTGATGGCGTGAGAAAGCCGCTGAAAGTGGTGGTACGTCTGATGGGAAATTCTGACACTTTTTATTTTATTTGGTCATTTGTATCATTGATAGATGTTTGTCATATTTTCAATAGATAAACTTGAGCATCTCAGGTAGTTAACTCTATCTCTCTCTCTTTCAGTCTGAGGGTGTGCTGATTTCATTACAAAGAGAAAATGTGGAGCTCAATCCAGTTAAGAATGGTGAGATTTACTGTGAACCACAGATACTTGCATCCAATCACAAAAACCAGTGAATTAATGTGATTTTACTTTCAGCCAGTCAAGACAAAAGCATTTATGAATATCATTGCAATCAATTCTTGCTCTTTTCTTGCTCAGTACTCACCAAAAGCGTACAAAATGCGACTCATGACTCTTTCTCCATCTTGCTGTTCTTTTCTATTTCTCGAACAGGGGAAAAACCTGTACTTCTTAAAGGTGACATACCAGCTGATCGGGTTCCAGACACACCTGCTAACACTTACATCTCAATTGCTGGTAAGGAAAAATAAGTTTTCAATGAATGAGTGATTTAGTTGTTTTGTTTAAGAAGAGGTAAAGTCTATATCTACAATCCTAATGTCTATTTTTCCATGTCCACGACAAATTTGTTGCATTCGTACTTCACGCTGGGGCTGGTTTCTAATAACTGTAATCACTGTTTCTTTTAAAATTGCATTTCTTTTTACAACTGCATGTGCCTCATCTGTTTGAGTTTGGGCTTAATTCACAGGGTTTTGCATGGCCAAATAAATTTTTTAAATGATGTTAATGAATCTTTGACTCTGAGTACTTTGTTAACGCAACCTCTGATTAAAAAGTTAAACAAATATGAAGCAACGGTTCCCTAGATTTCTCGCATCGATTACAAATCATGCTGATTCATATGCATCAATCTCAGAATATGATTTTGTCCGTCTTTTTTTTAAATCCATTTAAAATGGCGATTCATTAAGGTAGCATACGTCGTTCCTCACGTATCGCTGTAGCAACTGATAAGGACAAAATTCTGATTAACATGGAAAGGATACGTTTTATTGTGTGTCGTGGTTAGGACACAATGTCTGATGTCTCTTCAGGATGACCAGTGACTATCTCAATTCCCACACTCTAGTGTCGAGTCAAACCAGCTCAAGCTGAATACTCAGCCTGCGTTCACTCTTTTACCTCTCCAGGTGAAGAGATCGCTCAGACAGTCGAGCAGGCCATCAGTGGAGACTTCATGGGTCGCCTTATTGTCCAGCCCAGTGGATGTGGAGAGCAGAACATGATCTATATGACTCTACCTCTCATTGCCACTCATTATCTGGACAGCACCAATCAGTGGGCGGCTGTTGGCATGGAGCGCCGTAATGACGCCATCAACCATATTAGCACAGGTGATTTGGAATAAAATCAAAGTAGCCTACTCTCAAAGATGCTCTCTTGAAAACTTTAGATCAAAAACAGATAATAAGCAAATAAATTATTTCTTTTTTGTATAAAGGTTATCAACGACAGCTGGGCTACCGTAAACCAGATGGATCATATGCTGCATGGATAGACAGGCCGAGCAGCACATGGTATTTTAATTTCAATCAATGTTATTTGTTATATTTTCATTCCCAGTGATTCCCTGTGATAATTTATTATTATTATTACGATTATTGGTAGCAAATTATTATTTATAACTCATTTGCAATTGTTTCTGTCTGTTAAAGGCTGACAGCATATGTGGCTAAGGTCCTCGCCATGGCCAATAACCTTGTTATTATAGAGGAAAATGTGATCTGCAGCGCCCTCAAGTGGCTGGTTCTGCACAAACAACTGCCAGACGGCTCCTTTAAAGAGGAATCAGCTGTAATTCATGGAGAGATGGTGGTAAGTCGAATGTGACTATGACTGTATTTAAACTCATCTGGAGTACAGGAGAACAGGAATGGAAGCTAGCAGTAGAACTACATTAAATAATTACCCTTTGCACATCTGTAAGATACAGAGCCCCTAAGTGGACATGGTGATGGGAGGAAAAATTATATGTCAGTGTTTTTGCATTTGCTTTCATATATAAAAGTATTGCACTCCCCTCAGAAACTTTGTGTTCTCTCACAAAACTATTTAATTCCCCTGAAAAATGTTGCAAATGTATTGCGAGTGACCCTAAAGTTTATCGGGGGAATGCAAAGGTTTTACAAGTGACCTTAAAGTTTCTAGGGGAAAACGTCTCGGGTTACGCATGTAACCATGGTTCCCCAAGAGGGAACGAGACGCTTCGCCCCCTAGGGGGCTCTATGGGGAATGCAGTCTGCATGACCGGTGTCTGAAGCACGTGTGAAACCATGCCAATCTATTGGCCCACCTGGCCCATGACGTCATAGGCGGGATTCCCGGAAGTATAAAAGGGCACCTGCCAAGTACATCATCCACTTAGCTGTCTGAAGGAGACGTCGACAGGCAGGCCGAAGGCCTTCCTACGTGCCCAGGAAGGGCTACCGGACTGAAACTAAGATAGATAGGCTCTAGGAAAAAGGGCCACTCCATAGGCGCATAGCCGTAGTGGGGCACAGCTAGCCTCAGATAGCTGTATTCAAGTAAGCCCAAATAACAATGTCATAACAATGGCTGGAATATAACCACCCTCAGATGGCTATACCAAGGAGGTCCCCAATCCGCGTCAGAGCCTATAAAGCCTTCCTACAGAGCTGCCCAGACCACAAAGAGTGGGCTATCTACTTACTACCCTAGCAGGGGAGATAGCACTGTCTAGGCAAGGGCTCAAAGAGACCGCTAGTTAAAGACCCTAAAAAGGGGAGCAGTCACCACCCCATATAAAAATGTACTTAGGAAGGTGTAAGAAGGGAACCGACTGAAAAACTACCCAGACCACAAGACTGGGCTGTTTACTTATGACCCAAAGAGGGGAGACAACACTGTCTAGGTAATGGCTCAAAGACCGCTACTTAAAACCCTGAACAGGGGAGCAACCATTGAGCTAGCACACAGCTAGCTTCAGGTAGCTGTAGTTGAATAAGCCCCGTCCTGCCACCGCAAAGGCTGGAATATAACCACCCTCAGGTGGCTATACCAAGGGTGTCCCAAACCCGTGTCAGTTCCCAACAGCACTAGGTAGCTTTCCCACAGACCTGCTCAGACCACAGAGAGTGGGCTATCTACTTACTACCCTAAAAGGGGAGATAGCACTGTCTAGGCAAGGACTCAAGGAGACCGCTACTTAAAAACCCTAAGAAGGGGAGCATTCACTGAGCTAGCACATAGATATCCTCAGATAACTACGTAATTGGGAAAGGCTACCAAACTAAAAAACATGGCTAGCCTAGATAGCCCTCCTGTAGAGCTGTATAGGCAATGGCTCAGGAAACCACTATTTAAAGACCCTCGAAGAGGGAGCGGTCACTGAGCTAACACATATATATCCTCAGATAGCTATGTCACACAGGAAGGAGCTACCAGAAGCAGGACTGACCGAACTACCAGACCATAGAGATGGGCTTGTCTACTTAACCCCAAGAGTGGAGACAGCACTGTCCGGGCACAGGCTCTTAAAGAAACCACCACTCAACTAGAGCAGGGCCGAGCTTGCAGACAGCTTATCCTCAGAAAGCTATCTTTCTAGGCAAGGGGACCACTGCAATACCACCAGCCCTGGCTGTATAGTTAAATCCAAAAGGTGGCAACATCACCGCTACCAAACAGCCATCCACAGATAGCTATAGTGCGGAAAGGGTTAATTGCAGATACAAATACAGCCAGCCTCAGATGGCTGTATCTGCAGTAAACCTACCCTGCCACAACAGGGCTGGAATATGACCATCCTCAGATGGCCATGATACAAAGATCCCCTAAACCAGGTCAGTCCACTTTAGGCTTCACTTCAAAAATTCACTTCACAGCGAATATATATAAACATCATTAGTCCGAAGTCAGAGCCTGATGCAAGCAGTGGTCAATAACACAAGGCGGGGGGAGGAGGTCGAGGGAGAAAGATGATCAGGACGCGCCGGCGTCTTGACACAGAGGATGACCGCGCCTCTTATTCAGCACGTTCCTGAGATCACTTCTTCCCCTGTCAGCGGTAGGCTTTCCTCGCCAACTCCAAGGGAGGAGGGGCGCGGTTAGCGACGCCAGATTTCTGATCTTGTCTGTGAGCCTCAGCCCTAGATCGATCATCCCCCTTAAAAAAGATTTGGAGTGCCGGGGAATGAATTTCCTGAAAGCAGACGATCGTGCCTTCGCCTCCCTGAACTTTTCCACAACCGCCTCGACGGAAGTGCCAAAAAGTCCGGTCGGCGAAAGCGGAGCATCAAGAAGAAATGATTTATCTTTCTTCCCGATGGCCGCGAGGTTAACCCACAAATGTCTCTCCGTAGCCACCATCGCCACCATTGAACGCCCAATGGCAGCAGCAGTTTGCTTAGTGGCGCGGAGAGCCAAGTCCGTGGTGTGCGCGGCTCTTCGACTGCCTCCGGCGATAAGCCTTTGCCCTCATACAAATCCCTCAACAGATCAGCCTGATAGACCTGTAACACCGCCATGGTGTGCAGAGCACCACCAGCCTGACCTGCTGCCACATACGCAATGCCATTCAAGCGCGAGGTGGTCTGAAGCGCTACAGATGGCAAGACGGGAGCCTTCAAAGAGGATGACTCGCCCTGCGAGAGATAGCTCGCAAACGTCTGCTCAACAGGGGGCATCCTCGCGTATCCGCTCTCGGCCACACCCTCAACATTCACATAATCTGCATGCTGAAAGACATGCAGCCGAAAGGAATACGGTTTCACCCAGGATTTAGGTATCTCCGGGTGGAGATCTGGGAGAAACGGAAGACTCCCGGGGGCTGGACGATCAAGACCCGCCAAAAAACTAGTCTAACCCGCCAAAATCATCTAGTCAGCCGCGAACCAGCTTCGGCTTCTGACGCGTCCACGCTAGATCGAGCCGCTCAGAGGCACGATCCATCACATCCAGCATATCCCATATGCGCGGCAGGGAATGGCTGATGACGACTCGGTGCTCACACTCTCATCATCGTCACCAACCACATCAACTTCTTCATTACCATCACTATGACTAAAAGAGCCCAGCAGCACACTATCAGGATCAGATGACTCAGACGACAGAGCGTCTGGATCCCGCAGCGCACTAGAGCCTGCGGTAGGAGTCTTTGAAAGATCCATGCCCTTCTCAAACTTCTCCGCGAGCTCAACCTGCGATCCCCACGAGCTGAGTTTCTGCCGTGCCTCAGCAGCAGCGGGACCCGACCCGCGAGGCGCAGACGCTTGCCCCTTTCCCCCCGACAAAAGGGACATATGTAAACAGAGCTTACATATTGGAAATGATTCACAATGCTTACATTCGACGCCCTCAAGCACCGAACGCGCGTGCTCCTCCCCCAGGCACATAACGCACAAGTCATGCGTGTTCTCGGGTGTCAAAAACCTAGGACACGGAGGCACGCACTTCTTGAAATGCTCACCTGGGTTGTCAGACATGGTAATACACTGAACACACTGTACTCCAAACAGATGGCTCCTGAAGACAGCAAAGAGGATGACGTATTCGGCAGGTGCCCTTTTATACTTCCGGGAATCCCGCCTATGACGTCATGGGCCAGGTGGGCCAATAGATTGGCATGGTTTCACACGTGCTTCAGACACTGGTCAGGCAGACCGCATTCCCCATAGAGCCCCCTAGGGGGGCGCAGCTTGGAGTTCCCTAGAAGGGGAACAAAAGTTTGTTGAGTGAATGTAAAGTTTCTCGGGGAAATGCAAAAGTTTGGTGAGAGAATGTAAAGTTTCTTGGAGGAACACAAAAGTTTTGCAAACAAATACAAGGTTTCTCAGAGGAATGCAAATGCTTGGGGAGCAAACAAATTTGTTGTTTGGGGCAACAAATATTTTACGGGCAAAAGCAAAGCTTCTTAGGGAATCGCAATCATTTGGCAAGCAAGCGTAAAGTTTCTCGGGGGAATGCAAAAGTTTCATGAGGGGACACAAACGTTTTGTGAGCGAACGCAAAGTTTCTTAGGGGAACTTAAAAGTTTTGTGAAAGAACACAAAAGGATTTAAAAATATTTTCTCTTATGAATTATGAACCACGATACATTTGCAATACCTATACTGTCACTATCTCACTATATTTTACAGTCCTGCAGTCCTATAGTCCTGGAAAAATATTTTAGAAAGCTTTGCTGATTTCATAATAAAACACACATTTTTGTGATATTCTGTTTATTTGTGCTTTATTCCAGGGTGACGTGCGTGGCAAAGATGCCGATGCCTCTCTGACGGCCTTTGTCGTGATTGCCATGCAAGAGGCCAGAGACATCTGTGCTGAATCAGTTGGAGTAAGAACACCTGTTACATCATTGTGTTTGCCAGAACTATTTATTATGAACAGTTGCTTTTTTATACCCTTCTTTTGGGTTTAACCTCTATCACACACTTTTATAGAGTCTGCATGAAAGTATCAGGAAGGCTGTTTCTTTCTTGGAAGGTCGGCTTCCACAACTGACCAATCCTTACGCTGTTGCGATGACGTCCTATGCCATGGCCAATGCCAACAAACTCAATAAAGACATCTTGATGAAACGCTCCTCCCAACTAGAAGGTCAGTCAAGTCAACAAGGCATCAAAAAGAGATGCACTTTGCAACAGTACTCACTCCGACCCAAGTGTAAATAGTGGAAGAATTACAGAAGTTGTGGTGTAATGACAGCTGCTTGAGACAATCCTGTTTCTATTGCTGTGTTGTGTTTGAAACAGCCGGTCGGTCCTGGACTGTCTCTGGACAGCATCATCACTCACTAGAGGCGACGGCTTATGCTGTGCTGGCGCTTGTGAAGGACAAAGACTTTGATAAAGCAGGAGAAGCAGTGCACTGGCTGAACAGACAGCAGTCTCACTATGGAGGATCTGGCACCACACAGGTACACTAACACCTCATCATTTGACTGTGATGAACAGCAGAACAAGTGCAGGACTGACACTGCAGGACAGGATTTGAATGCTTTTCTGTCTTTTCTAGGCGACCATCATGGTGTTCCAGGCCGTGGCAGAGTATCGCACGCAGGTGAAGGACCGCCAAAACTTCAATCTGGACGTGGAGCTGTCCGTGGCAGGAAGAAGCAAACCTGTCAGATATACTATCAAAAGAGAGAATGCACATCTTACACGGTCAGACAGGGTGAGGAGTAACTCATCTACTAGATTCAGATTGTTTGTGTTATTTGTCAATAGTCTTGCGTTTGGTCAGTGAAATCTTCAGGTATCTCTGTTACATTTGATTATTCTGATGACTAGAGTACATCTGCATTCACTCAACAGGTGGACATAAACCAGGAGTTCAATGTAACTGCTAAAGGAACTGGAACAGCCACTCTCTCAGTGAGTGTTCATGAGCGTTTATACAGTCAACAGCAAGATTAAAGCGTTTGAACATCTAATCTGAGACGTGCTGCTGTTTTCAGGTTCTGACGCTGTACTACGCCAGACCTGTTGAGAAGAAATCTGACTGTACTTTCTTTGATCTGACTGTTAAAATGGAGAAAGACAATGAAGGTAAGAATGAGTTCATGCCCTTTCTGTGGCACTTTCCATACAGTCAGAGCTAAAATAAAACCTCCAAAACACTTCATTATGTGCTGCTTTTTTATTTTAATTACTACCATGGTTTTTTACCATGTTTTTTTTTTTTTTTTTCTCCTTTAGCAAAACAAGGAGTCATTGAAACGTTCAAGATCACTATGGATTTCTAGTATGTGAACACATATTCTAATAAGTTTATTGTTATGCCAAGAACTATTTTATTTGTAATTTATCAGCATGTGATTATTTTGGCTGTTGTCTCACTTTCACTGATTAATTGGTCAGAGCCCAAGTTCGATCCCACCTTACTTTTCCCACATTGGCGGTATGTTTGCATCATGAACGTGAATATTAGTGATATATAGCTTCACAAAGACAGTTTATTTAGATATGAGCAGCTCTGCATTACTACAATATAATAATTCTGAAGTCAAATGGATTCGGGTTCACACCAAAAGCTCTAGTGTGAAAACAGCTTTAAACACAGACAGAGTATATGGAGCAAAACTACAAAACCTACGAGACCTGTCTTTTAAATCTTATCTTGATCTCCATCTTCACAGCTTCAAAAGTGATACAACCGATGCCACCATGACTATTCTGGATATTGGCATACCGACCGGATTTACTGTGGAGACCAGAGATCTGGAAGAGGTATTGTGATGATAAACTGATGCAATGATGCCACACATCTGTATAGCATTGAGTAAATTACATCAATCTAGAACATCCTAGAAGCAAACCTTAAATAGTTGGCCTATCTGACATTGTCTATCAAAAATACTCACTGGAGTCACTAGCTGTTTTAATCTAAACAGCTATCGCTAACGCAGTTATTTTGCATTACGTCAGCCTGTTAAAGGGATAGTTCACCCAAAAATGAAAATTTCCCCATAATTTACTCACCCTCAAGCCATCCTAGATGTAAATGACTTGAACGAATCCAATCGGAGTTATATTAAAAATTGTCCTGGCACTTCCAAGCTTTATAATGGCAGTGAATGGGTGTTTTTTGTCAATAATCCAAAAGAAGTCCAATAAAGCACATCCATCCATCATAAAAAGTGTCCCACACACACATAAAGGCCTCCTGTAGAGAATCAATGCATTTTTGTAAGAAAAAAATCCATATTTAAAATTGTATAAACAGTAATCTCTAGCTTCCGCTAACTGTCGTACACGTGTTCACAATAGAACACCTTTCCGGCGGATGACGTTGGACATTGGACAGCGTAAGGTCCGGTGAGAAGTGACGAATGCAGAAGCGCAGCGGAGAGAGCAAAACAAAACATGAATTAACATGAGATTTGTAAAGAAAAAAGTCAGAGGATTTCGAAATAAGCCAAGAGGAGACTGATTTTCCTTTGCTTCCTTTGCTCCTGTAAACAAATATCGGTTCTCGCGAGACTAGCATATTCTCACTGGACCTTACGCTACGCCTACATCCTACGTCATCCGCTGGAATGAGCGTGCGTACGACGGTCAGCAGAAGCTAGAGATTACGGTTTATAAAGTTTTAAATATGGATATTTTTCGTACAAAAACGCATTGATTCGCTACAGGAGGCCTTTATTCACCCCCCGGATCAGTGTGGCACACTTTTTATGATGGATGGATGCGCTTTATTGCACTTCTTTTGGACTACTGAAAAATACCACCCATTCACTGCCATTATAAAGCTTGGAAGAGCCAGGATATTTTTTAATATAACTCCGATTGGATTCGTCTGAAAGAAGGAAGTCATATACACCTAGGATGGATTGAGGGTGAGTAAATTATGGGGTGATTTTCATTTTTGGGTGAACTATCCCTTTAAGTTCTGTTGAGTCCATCAAACAAACTTTGAAAGAAAATAACTATTCTGTAATATTACTGTACCTGCACTGACATGATCAGATGACAACAGAATTTGACCTGAATTGAGCTGGATAATGACACTAATTGCAACATTGATGCTGTTATTCAACTGAATTGGATTAACATCAAACTGACTTGAGCTGAATAACGACAGTGTTGTGTTCTGTAGAGGTACTTACATCTGAGTTTAACTTTTTTTTAATGAATTTTGCAACTTTGACAGTTGAACTGCATTGAAACAACACTGTACTGAATTGAGCTGAATCATGACACTAGAGCTGCTTTACAGCTGAAATTTTATTTCGTGATTCATGAACATTTTAACACTGTTTTTTGGTTTAATGTGAAGCTGCGTTGAAACAATTTGTGTTGTATGAAGCACTATATAAAAACAAATGTGACTTGATTGTGCATGCAATCTAATAATCATTTACAAGCAGGTCATAAAGCATTTTGATCATATCGTGTATTCATTTATGTCTTGTTTCCTTGCCCCTAGTTGTCCAGAGGGAAGGAGAGATACATTCAGAAATTTGAGATGGACAAAGTGCTCTCAGAGCGAGGATCCCTCATCCTCTACTTAGATACGGTATTTCTATAATATATTTATATTTCTATAAAATATTGTTGAATTCTTGATTCTGATTGGCTGACAAAGTGCTCATTAATATCCAGTTACTGTACAGCCATAAGGTTCCATGTCACTGCGTGTTCACCTTTGTGTACAGTGTGGCCAACATATTATAGTTTTATAACCACAAGAGAAAGTGCATATGTAACATATAGCTTATGGCTGTAACAAATGTACATTTTATTTTGTTTTATATCAGCTATGTCAATATATTCGCAGTGTAAATGCAGCTATAGATTTTTTTTTATTCTTTTTATTTTCCTAATTACTTTTTTGCTTGTGCAGATGTTAACATGGACAGTTTGCAACATGACATCTAATCATAAATTTGCTTTGTTTTCTGTTTTATCAGGTTTTGCGTAAAGAGACACAAAGAATTGCCTTCAGAATGAACAAGATCCTTAATGTGGGTCTGCTACAACCTGCTGCAGTCACAATATATGAATATTACTCTCCCAGTAAGTGTTTGGTGCGCACACACACACACACACACACACACATACACACACATACACACACACACACACACGCACACACACTCAAAAATAGTTTCTGACTGTTTTTTTTCTTGACTTTCCTATCCTGCACTAAGTCCATTCAATGATTTACTCATCTGCCACAGTAATGCCTTTGATCAATCTTCGTTTGGGCACTTTTCTCAGTAGATATTATTACATTCATAATAATGTAAAATAGCAAAATATAAACAACAAATCATTTAACGGTAAACAGAGAAGAAATGACAAATACAAGTATATAAAAATTATAAATTATAGTGGCATTCATTATAAACAACTTGAATTATAAACGGCATGACTATACTAGTTAACGAGAAACTGAAACTTGCGGTGTGTGTGAAGCGCACTACAAATAACCATGGGCTCATGTAACTCTCTCATTCGATATCAATCAAAACGTGTGCACTTTGCACGTTTTGTTTGCTTGACGTTAAATGCATGACATAAGTCACTTTAGAATAGATGATAAAGTAACTTATATTCCAGAACTGATTGATTAATGTATTTGCATTTGATGAATCATGTCTGTTTTGTGTGTGTGTGTGTTTTTCAGATGCACGCTGTACAAAGTTCTTCCACCCTGAAAGGACAGATGGTGCGATATCCAGACTGTGTAAGGGAGAACTGTGCCAGTGTGCAGAAGGTATTATCAGCCACAAATTATTGTTTATACAATACATTTTATTTGGTCCCCTGCAGTCTTGCAGCCTGCAAAAACAGTCCAAGATGTAGTAGTTAAACAGTCTGGCCTTTAATGTGCTCAACAGACTGCTGAGGTTGAACTGAAATCATCTATATTACCAGATTAAACCTTGAATAAGTTATGGTTTATTTTATTCTTAAATGTGAATGAGGAAAAATAAACACATTTGTCTGTGATTACAAGTGTGTATGTGTGTGCATGAACATTATTAACTTCTCTGAACACAGAAAACTGCAGTTACCAGAAGAAAACGGGTGTCGGAGATGATGAGCGTTTCAATAAAGCCTGTGAAGCTGGCATGGATTATGGTAAACGCATTCAGTTTTGTGTGTTGATTCGTGTTCATGACTCTCATACTTCCAGAAATTAAGATTCACTATTTACTCATTTTGTTCTACCTTAAAGGGATAGTTCACCCAAAAATGATAATTAACCCATGATTTACCCACCCTCAAGCCAAACTAGGTGTATATGACTCTTCTTTCAGATGAATCCAGTCGGAGTTCTATTAAAAAATTGTCCTGGCTCTTACAAGCTTTATAATGGCTGCGTTCTTGTAAGAAACATATCATATTTAAAACGTCATAACCACTTTTCTGTAGCTTGCGCTAACTGTAACTGTCGTACACGGAAACCGTTCCGGGCGGATGGCGTAAGACGTATGCGTAGCGCATGCGCCGGTGTGAAGTGACGAACGCGGAAGCAGAGAGGAGAGAACAAAACAAGACGCTTGTTACGAATTAGAATTACAAAATGAGGATTTGTAAGGAAAAATGTCGCAGGATTTCGATATAAACCAAGAGGAGACTGGTTTTCCTTTGCTCCTGTAAACTAATGTTGGTTGGTTCTCGCGCGACTAGCGTATTCTCACCGGCGCATGCGCTACTCCTACGTACTAACGCTTGGTAGAGCCAGGATATTTTTTAATACAACTCTGATTGGATTCGTCTGAAAGAAGAAAGTCTAGACCTAGGATGGCTTGAGGGTGAGTAAATCTTGGACTAATTTTCTTTTTTGGGTGAAATATCCCTTTAATGCTCCAGTTGTTTGTTGCTGTTGGGATGCAATATAAAAGTTTTATACACTGCTCTTTTTATAGTGACTATGTTAAGCAACAATAATTGCAAGCACATAAAGGTTGTTGTTTTGCAACATACGGGAATAAATTATGACAACATTGGGTGACCTATTCCTTTAACCCTTTTGCAAATGCAATGAAAATGTTTGGCCTGAGCCTTATAGTTCGACATGCAGATAACAATATAATGTGTTTGACAGTTTATAAAGTCACAGTGGCTGGATCGGATCTGAAACAGGACTCTGACATCTATGACCTGAAGGTGGACCAGGTGCTGAAAGAAGGTACGGTTCATTATTATCCCATTACACGTGCTCTACAGAAGACTAAATCGCATTGCAGTTGCATTGCAATTGTTTCCTATACACTGTTCTGTCCTGTAGGCACCGATGTGGATGTTGAGGGGAAAGTGAGACCCTTTTTGGCTCGTCCAAGTTGCAGAAACCATTTGGGATTGGTAGAAGGCAAGTCGTACCTCATCATGGGCAGATCTGTTGACCTGCCAGAGCTCGGGGGAAGGTAGGTGTCCATTGTGTGTCTTCAAGAGAGCAGGATTTGCCTGAGATTTATGCATTCAAAGTCTGTGTTGTGCATCGTTCAATGACGTGACAATTTTTTTGGCTGCAACTTACGCAAAGTTCTATTTTATGTTATTTAAAGTCCGCGTGAACCAGAAGTTGCGACCGACTTTACTTCCGTATTGTGACGTACTTCCGAGAGCACGGATGAATTGTTCACCACAAAAATAGCAGTGTGCTCTAACAAAATAAATATAGTCAATTTTTATTTCATGTGTACTTTAAAAGATTAAGACTTACAGTTAATAGAAACGGACTTGAATTCACATATTTTATGATGAATATTTTTGTTTAATTATAGTAGTGTTCGACTGATATATCTCCAAGGCCGCTATATCAGCCCATATTTGGCTTTTTTTTTTTTTATTATCGGCATTGGCCAATACTTTTTTTTTTCTCTTTGGCCAATCTGTTGGACTTTTATTTTGATGGTCAATGCCTGATTTTTTTTTTTGCTTTTTTTTTTTCATTGCAAGAGAAATACTGTAGTTGTTGAAAAATGGTGTAGGCTAAATGTTTTTCAAAATGCACGAAACCAACATGAATTTTAATTGATGTTTTATGATTTTGTGAATTTTATGATTTTAAAAAGCGTTTTCCTTTTTAAAGATTTTATTTTGACCCTTATGCTGGACATGATGTGTAGCTAAGTTTGTCATTTTGTATGTTTTGTCTTCACTCTTCTGTTGTTTTTAGCCTGCAGTACATCTTGGGAGAGCAGACCTGGATTGAATACTGGCCTACAAGAGCGGAAAGCCAAACTCCAGAACACAGGCAGCGATACATCGGTATCTCTGACCTCCAGAACAGCCTTCTCAAAGAAGGATGTGCTACATAATCATATAACCAAAATAAATGTCACCTCTTGCATGAATTTTCATAGTGTTGTTTTATCCAAAATACTGCTGTAATTATATATCTATACTGACTGAATAAAAAAGTGTTCATTTTCATTTTGGAGTGCCTGGCAAAATCATTCATTATTTTCTTGCCTTTCTGAATTACAAATCCAACATTATATTTTTTCTGCAATACTTTTGAAACTGTATCTCTGTTTAATAATCATAAAATACATTGCAGATGTAAAATGATGTAAAAACATAATGTCTTTAAAACTAAAGGAGTGTACAACATTGGCAAAATCAAATACATGAGAACCTAGGTCAGACCAAAATTGCTTGGATATAGGGCAATCAAAATGTGTTTCCTTTGCCTTATTGGAAATACAATATTTCCCAGGTAAAAGCCAGGTTCTTTTCCAGTCTGTATCATCAAACAAGGACCTCTAGTAGTACCTTCCTCTTGAAGAAATGTTCCTTTTAAAATGAACAAGTTGGCGCACATGCCTACTGTTACATTTCTTATCTAACAGATCAGTACCTTCCAAGAGTAAAACAGATGGTGTAGTAGCTGTACTCCTTGGATTAAAAATAGAGTGACTTTTAACAAGGTGAATTAACCCATGTGAAATTGCTTTAACCACCATGTTAAACTCTTTTGGAGGAATCGGTAAACTATGGTATGTCATAAATTGCTCATAAGACAGAATATTTCCTGAGTCATCAAATAAGCAAAGCACACAATATTATTTTGAAATCATCTGGGGGAAAATAATGATGTATTTCTGACAGTAATATCCCTGTTATTCCATAAAAATATTCTATGGGGTGAAAAACTGTGAACATAGCATTATTGTTTATATAGCGAACAAGCTTCCAAGCGACGAGACGCTGCTAATGAAATTTGAACAAAGCTATAGCTTAGAGGGTAGATAGTTACATTTCAAAATAAAGGAAAGACTACCAATTATGTCAAAAATATGGTTGGGGATAAAATACCAAATGGACTTTAGGTTAGCTAGACATATATTAAGCCAA
>NW_015637670.1:143955-149870 GCF_001515625.1 Sinocyclocheilus rhinocerous | reverse complement strand
AAAAAAAATTATATATATATATATATATATATATATTGTGTCAGAAATATCTAAACAATCAATACCTCCATCTGCTCTACTATTGGACAGCACTTCCTTTTTTAATTTATGAGATTTATTTCTCCAAATAAAGTTTAAGAAAATATTATTAATTTCTTTGGCAACTTTGTCCTCAATAAATAAAGATAGAGATGGATATACAAAATTAGATTTTCCTTTTTTATCAGCTGTAGTGCATTCCATACTTCTTCACATTTTAACTCAGACTCACAATATGATTTATAATCTTTATCAATAGCAGGGATACAACACTGTATCTCATCAAGAAAGCTTTCACAACTGTTAACATCAAATTTAGAAGAGTAAAGGTTGCTATAAAAATTATAATACATTTATTTATCTGAACTAGATCTTTACAAACTGCTCCATCAATATTGAGATCTGAAAGAGATTTTGTCGTTCCATTTCTGTTTTCAAGGGCAAAGAATAAGGGTCGCGACCCCAGCAGAATGGTGTAGAAAATTGTATCTTCCAAAATGATTCATCCACATCTCCAGAATGTGTTTCTTGTAGAAAAAAATTAAATCAACATCACTTCTCTTACAAAATAAAAAAACTAAATTGCTTTCCTTTTGACCACATCGCACAATCCCCTGACATTCAGAGACATATAAAATTATTAAATAATAAAATATTAAATAATAACGTTAACAGCAAGCAGGGTTTACTTTGTTCTTGTAAAGAAAACGAAGGCCATTGAATGGGCACGAAGATGACAATAATAATAAAAAATATACATTATCGTTCAGATAAATTAAACAAAGACGGCATAGCCAATTCAGTCATACTTGAAGCTAACTAAACATGCAACCTAATAAGAGGTCAAATCAACCTTGAGTGCCTTTATATCGCATTGTTTGTCAATCAAAGTTTAGTCACCGAAGGTAAAATTCAACACTACTTTACATACGAAAAGTAGTGCTTCCTCCCATCAATTAACGTGAACGAGGGACGGAAGGAAGCCTTCTTACCCGCATCCCTTGCTGCTTTAACAAGAGGCAAGAGCTCTCCCCTCGCAGCTCTGTCTTCTGGAGACAGGGGCTCCGTAAGACGCAGGCCGTTATCTTCTAGAAATGTCTTCCTTCTGGCAGCTCGCCAGCTTGAGGCTCATAGATGGTGAAAATTAAACAGGATGATGGTAGCCCTTGCCTTTGCGTCATCCCTTAACGGTCCCAGTTGATGAGCTTTGTCCACACCTTCAGTTAATCCAGGGGTGTCCAGACTCGGTCCTGGAGGGCCGGTGTCCTGCAGAGTTTAGCTCTAACCCTAATTAAACACACCTGGAGCAGCTAATCAAGCTCTTACTAGGAACTTCCATTCAGGTGTGTTGAGGCAAGTTGGAGTTAAACTCTGCAGGACACCGGCCCACCAGGACAGAGTTTGGACACCCCTGGGTTAATCCATCGCAAGCAACTTTTCCACTGATGTCCACTGCCACCTTTCGGATGTCCTCCCCTTCTTTTTCTCTTACTCCATGTAACTTCAGCAGCCATCTTCGGCTATAACGTCTGCATTCACACAGACCGGACTTCAGGGACTTATTTTCCTCTTTCAAACTTTGTATCTGTCCATCAATGCATTTCGAGGCGTCTTTGTGTTGTCCGACATCCAGTGCAAGCTATGGTGAACCGTCACGGAGAGATTTTCAAGCAACTTAGATGTAGCTTCGGCTGTCATTTCAATTGTAGCAATCTTTTTAAAGAATGCATCATGTTTAGCAGAAAGTTCTCGTATTGCAGTCAGTATACTCGCATTTCCATAGCTTTCTTCTGGATCGCTTCCCACTTGTCGCTTGTTTTTTTTTTTTTGGCCAATGGTTTCTGCTGCGTCTCAGGAATGGGGGTAACAATAGCCTCTGTATCAAATGCTTTTGTGAAGGTGGTCCCACACTCATATAAGTTCAACATGCATTTTAGTTTTAGTAAAACTGCTAAACTGTTCAACTCTCCTCTGTATGCTGTTCACAGATTGAGGTATCATTTGGATGAGGACATGTGAACATATGGATGATCACCATCTATATGTTTTCATGAGCTTCATTTAGTTATTTATAATTGCCATAAATGCAGTAAAGCTTTCAATTCTCATGTGTCTAAGTTTTGACCAGTAGTTCCCATGTTCCTGGAGGCCTCCCAACAGTACAAAAGAAACAGAAGCCTTATTAGAAGTCAGTGTAACATTGGAATGCTTTTGCAACTGATATTTCAAGGTAATAAATAAATAAATAATAAAGTATTGCAAGACAATCAAGCAAAAAAATATACTATTCTGTTATTTTGGAGAGTTCATCTTACATACAATTTTACTGACTCTCTGCCTATTGAGAAATTGTGGTTCCTAATTTCAGGTTAACTGTGGGTTTGCATAGTAAGATACAAATACTTTTGTGAAATAACTTGAGAAATCAGGAAGTCAGCTAATTCTAAGGTGCAAAAAGTTTCCACCAAACATCAACTTCTTTCATTTATTGTGCAAGTAAATAATAGCTTGTAGTTGCATGTTTCAATGCATTTTAGACTTTCTCTAACTGCATAATGAGAGCAAACTATTTAATAACTGATTGAAACAGTCAATTTAGTGCATTACTGGTTTTAATGTCATCATCTCTTTAATCAATGGACCAAATGGTTTAGGTTAATAGGCAATTATTTTGAGTGACACATTTTTAGCACTTAAGTTAACTGCTATGCAAGTGCGTTTGAGCACATTTTTCTCAAACTGACAAAGACTGTTGACATTTTGACTGTTGGGTGCTTCTTAATATCCTAAATGATGCTTCCTCGCACCTTCATCCTTCAGCAAGAAATGGACAGAAGTATGTAGAAATAAGCAACTGAAGCTCCCGTTGTGTTGCACTGGTGGGTTTGTTTTGCCATGTCACCCTTAGTTTGAAGACTAGACTAGACAAAGTGTGTTGTGAAACTGGGTGGAGGACACACAGTTGTCTTAACTAACGCTTTTCAATTAAATGGTGTTGCACAACATAAATACGCACCAATAGCCACTCTTCTGCTTGATCATACTCCAGTTTCTCCATCCGAGTTACTCAACAGTTAGTTCTGAGACGATGATGTCTTGAAACGGGGAGGGACGTAGATGAATGATAAAAGTCGAAACAGTGCTCCGCTTCTAGTTACTAATGCAGCCAGATGACGAACACGATGCATGTGGACATAGTGACGCTGACTGCCGTCGTTCTTTGCTTCCCTTTGCTCACAATATGCGCCCCACTGTAAGTACATTCATTTTTTAAACCTCCAAAAAGGAGGTTTCTGAAATTCATGAAAATGCTCCTTCTGCTAGACAAATGTAAATCTTAAGTATTGATTTGTCAGGTATGTTCTGTCGGCTCCTAATATGCTGAGGGTGGGTTCCTCAGAGAACCTGTTTGTGGAGGCTCAGGATTACACTGGAGGAGACCTGAACGTGAGGATCATAGTAAAGAATCATCCGAAGAAGAACCTGGATATACTGTCTAAATCAGTGACACTGACTGCAGCCAACAATTTCCAGATCCTTAACGATATAAAGGTGAGAGTGTAGTAATTACAGTGCAGTGATGTCTCATTTATTTTATTAACCGTTATAACTGGCTGGTTATCTGTTTTACAGATCCCTGATGATCAGAAATTCTTCTCTGACGATCCTCTGGAGAAGCAGTATGTGTATCTACAAGCTCAGTTTCCATCCGTCACTCTGGAGAAAGTGGTCATGCTCTCATTCCAGACTGGATATATATTTGTCCAAACAGACAAGCCCATCTACACACCTGCTAGCACAGGTACGATTTAGGTTTATTTTAGGCATGGGTCACACTGCTTTTCAATAGGCTTATACAATTAAAGTCTTTAAAATGGTTTTAAAAAATCGTGTTGTTGCATTCAGTGCTGTAATACTGGATATTCTAACGATACATTTTTACTATAATTTATAATAATTTCTGTAACAATAAAACTAGAGAGAATCACACACATATTAACAGAGAAAACGTGATATATTTCTCAGCTGTATAAAAATTACATGTCAACTAGCAGTTAGTACAGTATTAGTAGATTGTCTGCTTAATATCTTCTAACACTTTCTTTGTCAACATTCTACTAACCCTAAACCTACCCTGTCTACTCTGAGAGTTAGTAGACATGTAGTTGCAAATTAATGACAATTAGTTGACATGTAGTTGACATGTAGTTACAAAGTTACTTATAGTTAATAGAATGTCTAAAGTGGACTATCGAAATAAAGTGTAACCAAATGATTTTTAAAGAAGACATTTGCTGTCACCATGCAGTCGCATCACGACAATAGGATACATGCATAAAGTTTTACATAAAATAAAGCTGTAGTACACATAGTAATATTTGATGTGACAATTTTTTTTTTCCAGTTAATTACAGGATCTTCTCCTTAACTGCTGATCAACACCCATTTGATGGAATCTCCATCTCGGTCGATATCATGGTACGGAAATAAATGCTGTATATTCAAGCATAGATTAAGTTAGTGATGCACTGAAATAAATTTTTACCGAAGCTGAAATTAAAGGCACTAGAGAAACACTAATTAAACATCACCATTTCGGTCAAAGATTTCGGCCCTCCATAACTGTTTCAGACCAAACTGAATTTTTTTGCCAAATATTTCCAGTTGGTAAAATTTCGGTGCATCACTACGCTAAATAACTAAACCATCTTGTATGCTGTAACAAGCACCGAAATTATCCCATCACTGGCGGGAAAAAAAAAACTGAATTTTTACTGTTTAACAAGAATCCTCAAGGCATCACACTGGACAGAGATCAATTCCAGCCAAGGCAAGGCATCAGGACCGAAAACTTTGCATTACCTGAACTTGCCAGGTTTGTTTATTGTTGAAGTGCACCATTCAGTCATAATGCAGGTGTTCTCTGTTAGTAAGATGCTTGTGTTTTCTGCACATTCTGTTTTGAAGCGCTGGGATTTGGAAGTTGATCGCAAAGTACACAAACACACCACAAAAGAACTTCACCACTGAATTTGAAGTTATGGAATATGGTAAGTTTACTGCCTCCTCTGGAGAACAAATGATGTTGGTAAAGTTGTAGGAAATATTGAAGAATGGCTGAAATGTGTTGTATTTTTTGTAGTGCTGCCGAGCTTTGAAGTGACCTTAAATCCACGCAAATCATTCTTCTATGTGAATGAGCACTCTCTGGCAGTAGACATATCAGCTAAGTACGAGAACTTTAATTGATCTGTTTGACTGTGCACACTACTCCAATTTAGTACTCTTAAGTAGTCAAGTTTTTATTGCATATTTCATATGTACTTTATATTTCTGTGACCACACCGGTTATTTAAAGATTTATCACAAGGAATGTTCTCAAATGTTTGATAAGTATATTTGTTTCTTTAGGTACCTGTTTGGTAATAAGGTGAGAGGCACTGCATTTGTGGTGTTTGGTGTGATAGACAATGAGAAGAAGATCAGCATTGCTTCTTCACTGCAAAGGGTTCAGGTGAGTTCAGACAGAGCTGTGCTTTATAACTTTATTAATTATAATATGCACAACTTCATTTGGAGACAAAAAAGGCCTTTCTTGCATGTTTGTGGTTCAACATAACTGCTGTTTCATTGTGAATTGTATGCCTTTTTTTTTATTAAGCAACAGACATAAGATGTGCAATTCATATCGCAATCCTAATGTAAGTGCAATAGGGGGGTCTGTGACCAGTGTTTTACAGTACTACAGAAAAATACTAAAACACAATTTTTTTTAAATTATTAAAAACATTTAATAAAATAAAAACAATGTATAAAAATATTTTATTTATTAATATAATTTATTTATTCATTCATTTAAAAAAACAAAGCTAAAA
>NW_015637670.1:121287-143911 GCF_001515625.1 Sinocyclocheilus rhinocerous | reverse complement strand
AAAAGCTAGGTGTGCTGTGATTGGCCAGCTATTCAGTGCGTTGTGATTGGCCGAATACCTCAAGCGTGTGACGGAAATGTTACGTCCCTTACCATATTGTGATGCCGTGTCCCGGAGCGATGAGACAAAAACATTAAAACCCATTATAAACGAGGCATTTTTGCATCCAGTGGGGACATAATTACGGATTATAACGACTTATAATATAATGACTTATACTGTCTTTTAACCCGTTGCGTTGCGTATCGCACAGCGTTAACATAAAACCATGTCTGCATTTGTGATCGGAGAAATTACAAGCAACAAGCGCTACTCTACACTGCTCAAAACTCGCATTTGAATCATCAGTGGCAAATTATTTAAATATGAAAACGTACTTACAGGCTGTGAGTCAGAACAGCCGGCATTGTAGTCTACTCTCCCAGGATCAGGAAACAGTCCTCCATAAAATGTGCTGCACACATCTGAATATTTGGGTTGAAGTGTTCTGGAACAGTGTTGTAAATACAACTTAACCACTGATTTCTAGTCGTGTCCTCTTTTGGAAGACCAAACAAAGTAGTTTCACTTTCGCAACAAAACACACAGCGTCTTCACAAAATGGTGTTTTTCACAAAAAAGTTACGCCTTCTTCTTTTGTGTGAACATTTGGGCGGTGTTATGCAAATCTTCCCACACAGTGATGTAGATATGTGGGGGCGTGTTTAAAAGAGCCGTTTTAGGAGGGCGTGGACGAGTCTTAACTTTTATAAAGAATATCTCTTTGGGTTTGAGACTTTAGTCTTTGCAACTTTAGCGATCTTATCTATTCACGAACAGCTTGTAACACTCCAAAGAGAAAGGAAAACTTGAAATCGCATCATGACCCCTTTAAAATATAATTTTATAAAATAGCAAAAACTACTGTACAGGGAGTTGATGTTGCCATTTGTCTCTCTGTAGATAATTGACGGAGAAGGAGAGGCAGCGCTGACAAGACAAATGATCACGGCGAACTTCCCAGACATCCAGCAGCTAGTTGGGAATTCCCTCTACATTTCAGCCAGTGTTTTAACAGAAACTGGTAAGAGCCAGACCGAACTGAGAGTCTGTGTGGTGGGTTGAGAGTTGGATTTTAGCTTGAGAGTTGCTGGAAGGTTTTTATATTTTACCAGCTCAAAAGGAGACTTATGTGATTTTGTCTAGAGTTGATTTCACCTCAGAAAACGCCTGATGACTCTGTTTGTGTGCGTTTTTCAGGCAGTGAAATGGTAGAAGCGCATAAGAAAGGCATTCATATTGTGACGTCACCGTACACCATTCTCTTCAAAAGAACACCACACTTCTTCAAACCTGGGATGCCTTTTGATGTCTCGGTATGAAAAAAAATCACTAAACATTTAAGAATGAGATCATACTCACCTCTACTGAGTTACGATACACTGTGATATTGTTTATATACGATGAAATTCTTTATAATTTCTTATTAAGGTCTATGTAACAAATCCTGACCAAACACCTGCTAAAAATGTGGAAGTGGAGGTCAATCCTGGAGGGGTCAAAGGTCGAACAAGAGCCAATGGCATCGCGAAAGTTACTGTCAACACTCCGGGAGGATCTTCCACACTGGAGATCACCGTAAGACCTGAGCTTAAATGAAACATCTCAAAGTCTTTATCACTTTTTGAAATTTTGCAAACCAACAAAATCAATATGTTTATGTCCAGGCAAAGACCAAAGATCCACAAATAAGAGATGAACAGCAGGCAGTGAAGAAGATGACGGCTCAGGCCTACATTCCCAAAGGCGGCTCCAACAACTACCTGCACATCGGCATTGATGCTGCAGAGCTTCAGATTGGTGATCAAATGAAAGTCAATCTGAATCTAGGAAACAGCCCTGGAGGGAAAAAACAGGATTTCACCTATATGGTGAGGAACACATGACACAGTTATCGCTCATGCGCTACTTTGTGCGTCCTAGTTGTTTGATACAAATGGTGCTTTTTTACCTCTATTTAGGGATGAATTACTGTACAAATTGTAGTCATATTTATGCAAGCACTATGAACATTTTTTTGAAAGCCTACACCAGTGCTGGAGTGTGACTGCCTAAGCATATCTATCTCATCACTTACAAATTGGGAACTTGACCATTGACCATGAACCATTTTGCCAGACTGTTGGGCAACGTGAGAAATCAAACATGCTCTCCTGTCTGTCTCTAATAGTGTTAAAATTGCATCATTTTAGCACAGCATTTTTTGTCTTTTTTCTGGAATATAAATATTTTATGTTAAAATAGTTTATCAGAGTTTTATTGATTTATATCAATTAAAAGCTATTTTAATCAGGGGCCAAGCATCGAAGGTCCGTAGACATCTATTGCAATCATTAATCTTCCTCTTCTTCCATTTTTCTATGGCAGCCCATAGAACCATATGGTAAAAATGTGTGAAATGCTTGGCTCAAGCTGATTCAATTGCAAGCCATGGCATCCTTTTCTGCCATTTTGAATCTTCAGAAAACCCTTCTTTTTGTGGAGTCCTCCTAGACCATTTGTCCAATTTTAACAAAAATATATCCACATCATCATCAGACCATGCCAACAACAAATGTTGTTGATTAGCCAAACCATTCTCAAATAACACGCAAACAAATTTAACAAAGAGCGAAAATGGATGTAAAGCTGTGTCTCTGCAAAGCTTTAGTGTATTCAGACCAAACTTGGTGTGTGTTATAATGACCATGACCAGGGGTTACCTGCACAGTTTTGGCATAGCGCCATCTAGTGGTCAGAAGATATGTAAAATGTTTATATTTGCTTACAACTTAACGGTTTGGCCAAAAATCACAAGACTGGTTTCTTTAGAGTCGGGGTAACATACCAAGTCGAACTATACCCAATTTTCCCAGGCTGGCCATTTTGAGCATCTGCCACTTTGACGTTTCGGGGCAAATCTATAATGCAATTTGAAAACATGCAAATAACTTTTGATTAGTTTTGCCTATTGTCATGGATCTGGAAGATTCCTTGGATCATCCCAATAACATTGATAATATCAATTAAGCCATTATGGGCCGAATTTACTGTCCGGCATTTTGATTTTCTTTGAAAACCTATGTGAAAACTAAAAGCTTTCATATATTAACATCAAACTTAATTTTGTGACAATGTCACATTACACTGACCACAGCACATCAATTTGGTAACAGCGCCACATATTGGTCAAACTGATAAACCATTAAATCATATTCCTAGTGATTGTATTCGTGATTTTTCAGCGATTTTGACTAAATCATCATGTCTTTAATTACTAATTGATGCAGTTGGTCTGATGCTCCCTGACATGCTTAGCTCCTCATTTTGCCTCTGTTGTGCTTGGCTCCTTGCTGTTTTGTAGTTTATTTTTTATATATTGAATTGTACCTAACTATGTTTACAAATGTGTAGCTGGCAGAGTCATTATAGTTAACTACAAATAAAAACAATTTAAAAAATAATGTAAAATTTAGACTAATTGCTAGCATTTCTCATTTTCATTTAGTTTACTCTGTACTTAACTAAAACTGAAATAAAAATGAACAAAAACTATATACATAAGAAAAACAAATAAAATGACAAAAACACAACAAACTTTCTAAAACACAGTGAATATAAAAATCTATTCAAGTAATTCATGCTGTCTGTATTTGTCATTATTCCCACAGATCTTGAGTAAAGGTCAGATTGTTAGAGTGGAAAGGTTTAAGATGACAGGACAATCTCTAGTGACTCTGTCTCTGTCTGTAACCAAAGAAATGGTGCCGTCCTTCCGCTTTGTGGCTTATTACAATGTGGACTCGTCTGAGGTGGTGTCTGATTCAGTCTGGGTCGACATGAAGGACACGTGCATGGGAACAGTGAGTGAACCCAGAAACCATGAGCATGAGGAGTGCCTGTAGAAACCATCAGCATTTATGAGCATGTTCTCACTTCTTTTAATCGCAGCTCAAAGTCGAGGTGAAGGACCCGACACTATATGGCCCAGGAGATCAGCTCAGCTTGAAAATCACTGGAGACCCTGGAGCTAAAGTCGGGCTGGTTGCTGTAGATAAGGGTGTCTATGTCCTTAACGACAAGAACAGACTGACTCAGACTAAGGTAATTAACCTCACATACAATAACCTCAGTAATTCCAGACTTAAAATGACCTGGTCTCTTGTTGCTTTAGATCTGGGACATCATAGAGAAGCATGACACCGGCTGTACAGCAGGAGGTGGGAGGGACAGTATGGGGGTTTTCACAGATGCAGGTCTGATGTTTGAGTCCAACACTGCAGGAGGAACCAACACCAGAACAAGTACTTGAACAGTTAATTTAGCTGGAATTGAAGTGTCAGTGTTGTCATGCTCTGCATTCTCAAACACATCTGTCATGATCTTGTAGATATTGAGTGTCCTGTCCCACCTAAGAGAAAACGCCGAGCACAGAGTCTTCTGCAGGTCACCACTACGCTGGGTAAGGAAGCTGTTTATAAAACCTGGCTAAGTGTGATTTATCAAATTGCAAAGGCTGCGATTTAATTCAGTTATATTTCAGAGTGTTCTTTTACACACGAGCAGCCAATGATCCGGTGTTTTCAGTGTCTCAGCTCACATTAAACGCTGCCCCATATGAACTCATCTTTGCATCTGCTCTGAGTCTGGGTTGCTTGTAACGTGCACTTGGGATTGAAACATGCACCAACCATCATCCCAAACATGTAATGAGAAGCGCTTATGAACAAAAGAGAAGCTTTCAAGGGCTTTCTGCAGTTTTGCATCAAAATAAAAGTTTGATGGTTTAATGTTTGAAAATGAAGAAATTAAGATCTTTTTTTTTATTTTTGAGTAATAATAATAATTATTATTATCATTTTATAGCCATAACAAAACTTGTGCCAAATAGTGCAGCCCTACATTTTTTAAAATATTTTTAAATTTTTATCAGAAAAAAAAAAAAATCACAATTAGATTTTTCTCCTAAGTCGTGCAGCCCTTTTTATGCTGTTCCTCTCCTTATGTCCTCATTGTTTCTACACTATCATTGTCTTCTCAGCTGGTCAGTACTCTGGTGATCTGAAGAAGTGCTGTGTGGACGGATTGCAAGATAATATACTCGGCTACTCCTGTGAACGGCGAGCTTCATACATCATAGATGAAGATGAATGTGTTAAGGCCTTCCTGCACTGCTGCAAGGAGATGCAACGCCACAAGGCTGACTTCGCAGAGAAAGAGTTTTTTCTGGCCCGCAGTGAGATTTTAGCCTCATTTGCAAAATACATTCACACAGCTCTCCAACACAGTGATTTCAGCAAGAGAATTATCCGCCTACCTAACTCTCAAATGCTTCGTTATTGCTTTTTCAAGCTAAATGGCATTTTCGCATTATGATAACATAGAAACAGTTGTAAAGTTTGAGAGTGCCTGTGGGTGAATTATAGCAACAATGTTATGATCACAAATTCTCATTTTATTACATTTCAACAGAGAATACACGTATCATTAGTGTGATTTCAGATGAATTGCTTTAATAATATCACTTCAATTGAACTTGCATCTAATACTTTACTGTAGCTTAAATTTGAAGTAATGCTATATATATATATATATATATATATATATATATATATATATTACTTAAGCACACTTAATGTGATGCTTCTTTTAGAGACTGCAGTTCTCTGCAAATACAGACATACACAAGGCACACAAAAGCAGATTGAACAGTATGAAGACTGGCGTAAAAACAGTAATATTGTGAAATAGTATTACAATCTAAAATAACTGGTTTCTATGTGAATATTTTGCAAACTGTGTTTCAAGCTAAATGGCATTTTCGCATTATGATAACATAGAAACAGTTGTAAAGTTTGAGAGTGCCTGTGGGTGAATTATAGCAACAATGTTATGATCACAAATTCTCATTTTATTACATTTCAACAGAGAATACACGTATCATTAGTGTGATTTCAGATGAATTGCTTTAATAATATCACTTCAATTGAACTTGCATCTAGTCTTCAGCGTCACATGATTCTTCAGAAATCATTCTAATATGCTGATTTGCTGCTCAAGAAACATTTCTGATTCTGTTGAAAACAGTTGTGCTGCTGAATATTTTTTGTGGAAACTGTGATACATTTTATTTTTAAGGATTCTTTGATAAATAGAAAGTTCAAAAGAACAGCAGTTTTTTTTTTTTTTTTTTACATTTGATCTATGCGTCCAAAAAATTGCAAACTGCAAATCTTTGAATAGTAGTGCATACTAGTTGGTTTCTTGTTCAGGTGAAGAAGATGATTTTGATGAGGAACTAGGTGAAGTGATGGTACGCACACAGTTTCCTGAAAGCTGGCTTTGGGAGGAGATCGATCTTCCTCACTGCCCACAAAACCAGTTGTGGTGAGAAAATGTTTTATGATATATTCATCTACAAATAAATCAAAAACTTTTGTGGGAACCAAGATGTTGTTCTTTCAACAAGTTGAAACAAGTTTGGACACAGTTTTATCAGCTATAAATTAGTGATATTCTTTCATCATTTTTAAGGTAAATCCTCAAATGAAAACTATAGTGGCAGTGAGCAAATAAGTGTCTGCAGTAATATTTGTTTGAAAATTCTTGGAGGGACTGGCTGTAGATGTTGAAGAGATTTGACCATGACAGTGTCTTGGTTTGTGTCTAGCGCTGAAACATCTACCTTAAGAACTGGAATATTCCTTAAAGACTCCATCACAACCTGGCAGATCACAGCCATCAGCCTGTCCAAGACCCTTGGTAAAAAGACGCTCTTGTTCTTTTTTTATATATTATTATTTGCTGTTCTTTGACGCTCCCTTTGTTTCTCTGCAGGAATGTGTGTGGCTGATCCTTATGAGATCACTGTTAGGAAAGATTTTTTTATCGATCTGAAGATGCCTTATTCAGCGGTGCACAATGAACAACTGGAAATAAAGGCTGTTCTTCACAATTACAGCAATCAGAAGTTGAAAGTATGTGCAGTTTTACTGGCACGGTACATTGTACTAATCCTGTAAAACCTACTGTTTCGTATTTGATACGCAGATTTCTAAGGCCTCTAAATGATCGACATGATCAAAACGTTGCTGTTGAAGCTGTCGCACACAATCTACTACATGCCTTCTGTCGTCTGATTGATAGTTTAGACTGTTTTAGTAAGTAAAAGGCCTTTTAGCATAATTGTAAAATCGTCCACCTTCAGCTTGTGCTTTACATGTTTTTTATAAAGTAAATGTAAGAATATCTTTGATATTAGTAGTATTTCAAGATGAACATTTACTGGACTGAAGCAACTCAGGTTTACTTACTCATTTTTTAGAAAAATTGTGAATATGACAATCAGGCTTTTGAGGAACGTTTGTTTGTCCATCTGTCAATAATCAACGTATTGCATTGCATTATATGTTTTCAAACTACAGAGATTTGATCATAAAACTAAGCATTTAATTATTATTATTGGGAGATATAGAGTGACAGCTGTTATTTATATCATTTTATGTAAGCGTCTGCTATACTGTTATAAAGATCTCATTGATTTGCATTACGAGCATCAGAATTTCATCTTACTTTTTGCTCATATAAATATCAGCAGCTGCATCAAATTGCATATTTATGCTCAGTTTTGGCCTCTGAATAAAACTGAGGTGGGTTTTTTTTTTACTATTTTTTTCATGCTTTACGAGGTTAAACTGTACAGCAGTGGACTGGACTGAACTGTACGGTTTCTCCACATGCTTAAGATCTTTTTTTTTTTTGTCTTATACCAGACGGTGCAAATTAGATTTAAGACATCAGAGGGTGTTTGCAGCAGTGCCAGCAAAAAACAGAAAGGCAGGGTAACCGTTTCTGTTGGCCCCATGTCCTCCGTAGCCATCCCTGTCATCATCATCCCCATGGAGCTGAAAGAGCAGTGGATCGAAGCTGAAGCATACAGCTCGAATCGCAATGACGCAATTAGAAAGAATCTGAAGGTGGTGGTGAGTCTGCCATGTCAACATTTAGAGGAAGGCTCTGGTGATTTCTGCAGGAACCAATCACTTTATTCACTTTATTTCGAGATTTTCAATGCGTCCACCAAGTTGCATTTGTGTCCGTCTTTCTTTCAGCCTGAAGGTGTGCTAACCGAAGTCCGGGAGAGAATTGTGGAGATCAACCCATCCGAGCATCCAGGTGCAGCTTCTTTAGAAACACTGAATATGCAGTGAAAATGTTTGCAAATGACAGCTGAAATCCTCTTTAAACACCGTATGTCCTCTTGACTGAACAGGCGGCTCGCAGGTCGTGTCTATGAGGAGCGACATCCCACGCCGGAAGGTTCCAAACACACCTGCTTCCACAGTGATCACAGTGATAGGTGAAAATCTCATTGCACTGTCCTTCTCTGAGGCATGTATTGGGCCCTATGAAATCCATTTTTATTTTTTCCCAAATTCCTTTTTTATTTTTATTTTTTTTCTGGATTCAATTTTAATGGTTGATTTTTAGTCATCAAAAAGCATGTCTAATTCATTGATATCATGAGACTTTATTAAAAGTGTTTGATTCATTGTACAGCACTACTTTTGATTTATTCATCCAAAATGTGCCAACTTCTGTGACATTCCACGTTGTTCCATTTCCATTTTCTATGTCTTGATTCTGTGATTCCGGACACAGAAATCATAGGACCCTTGGTATATCAGTTCATACATGGTGCGATGGCGCGCACCAACCAGACTGGTGTCAATATGACTTACAAAACCCAATCGCAGTCGTTTACCTTCCATGTTTGCAGGTGAGGAGATAACGCGCACAGTCGAGCAGGCCATCAGTGGACATTTTATGGGTCAGCTCATTGTCCAGCCCAATGGATGTGGAGAGCAGAACATGATCTATATGACTCTACCTCTCATTGCCACTCATTATCTGGACAGCACAAAGCAGTGGGAGGCTGTTGGCATGGAGCGCCGTAATGAAGCCGTCAACCATATCAGAACAGGTCAGCTGACTGCCCTCAGCATCACCTTTTAATGTTTTCCCAGTGGTTAAATTGAGTGCAGAATGTCCAGGATTTTTTTGTTGGGGGTGCTAAGGGAGGGCTTAACAGTTCAGAGGGGGTGCTAAACAACTAATTAAAATGAGTGAAAGTAATGAACGCCTATAAGCTTCAGCTATCTAAATAGCATACAAATTCAGCCACCTTGTGTTTTACAGCAGCTTCGAAAAAGGCAAATAAAAAAAAAAATGTCTGTGGTATTAAACTTCTCATATGCCACTGTTATTAGTAATATAACTTCTAATGCCAACTGCCAAATATGACACTTACAAATTAATGCAGTTTATGAGCGCACAAAGAAAAGAGAGAAAGTAGGGATTTTTTTTTTCATTTTTTAATGTTTTATTTTATGCATTTATTTATTTATTTATTTTTACACATATCTTTTTAGTAATTTTTTTCTGACCATCAAGTGTCAGTCACTCTCAATGTCAAATGGCAGGAAAACATGGTAAATTCTAACCATATTTTACAATAGATAACGTGCCGACAATTCATACAACTATTTCCACACAGTGGCATAGCGGACAGGCACGCACTGCGGGGGGGCCGCGATAACCTCCCCGTGCTGAAATGCATCGTATCATGTGTCAACGATAGCTTACAAAACCCAATCGCAGTCGTTTACCTTCCATGTTTGCAGGTGAGGAGATAACGCGCACAGTCGAGCAGGCCATCAGTGGACATTTTATGGGTCAGCTCATTGTCCAGCCCAATGGATGTGGAGAGCAGAACATGATCTATATGACTCTACCTCTCATTGCCACTCATTATCTGGACAGCACAAAGCAGTGGGAGGCTGTTGGCATGGAGCGCCGTAATGAAGCCGTCAACCATATCAGAACAGGTCAGCTGACTGCCCTCAGAATCACCTTTTAATGTTTTCCCAGTGGTTAAATTGAGTGCAGAATGTCCAGGATTTTTTTGTTGGGGGTGCTAAGGGAGGGCTTAACAGTTCAGAGGGGGTGCTAAACAACTAATTAAAATGAGTGAAAGTAATGAACGCCTATAAGCTTCAGCTATCTAAATAGCATACAAATTCAGCCACCTTGTGTTTTACAGCAGCTTCGAAAAAGGCAAATAAAAATGCCACTGTTATTAGTAATATAACTTCTAATGCCAACTGCCAAATATGACACTTACAAATTAATGCAGTTTATGAGCGCACAAAGAAAAGAGAGAAAGTAGGGATTTTTTTTTTCATTTTTTAATGTTTTATTTTATGCATTTATTTATTTATTTATTTTTACACATATCTTTTTAGTAATTTTTTTCTGACCATCAAGTGTCAGTCACTCTCAATGTCAAATGGCAGGAAAACATGGTAAATTCTAACCATGTTTTACAATAGATAACGTGCCGACAATTCATACAACTATTTCCACAGAGTGGCATAGCGGACAGGCACGCACTGCGGGGGGGCCGCGATAACCTCCCCGTGCTGAAATGCATCGTATCATGTGTCAACGATAGCCAGAGATATTGTCAAAAGCATCAAACATTGGCAATATTAAAAGGATTTAGCATTTCCAATTAATGTAGGCCTGTTTAATTCTTATTATTATAAGGCATAAGCTATTATTATTATTATTATTAGGTTACTTTTATTATTAAATTATATGAATGTATTGCTCCGCAATAATTTAATAGCGCATCACCACATGACGCGCTGTGAGGATAATTAAAATTTAGACTATTAGCTTACTCCTCATTGAAAATGTTTTTAAAAAGTTTTTATTTTTTTTAAACAGATCTATTAATTTATACAATTGAATTATAGGCCTATAATTAAAATTATTAACACTGCAGTCATCAATGAAAACTAAGAGCAGCTTTATTTCGTGCACCGATTTTTCAAAAACAACCTGTTTAACGCGAAATACGTTTCTTCTAATGTTTTTCACTATACGGGCGACAAGAGAAATATTAAGGGAATAATTTAAGGCAGTTATATACCGTTATCAGCATATGTTGAAGTAGTTTTGTCTCTCGTTGTCTCAGAGAATATGCGCCGTTAATGCAGCGCTAGAAAGTTCCATCAGTTTTTTTACTTTCACTTTCTCTATAGTGAATTGAATAACTCTTGCGCACAGTTTGCACATTGCTTGCTTGTGTTGCTTGACCCCTCCCCCATAATATAAATTGTTTATAGGCCACATATTAGGCACTTTTTTTTTATGAAGTAGTTTCGTCTCTCGTTGTCTCAGAGAATATGCACCGTTAATGCGGCATTAGAAAGCTCCATCAGTTTTTTTACTTTCACTTTCTCTATAGTGAATTGAATAACTCTTGCGCACAGTTTGCACATTGCTTGCTTGTGTTGCTTGACCCCTCCCCCATAATATAAATTGTTTATAGGCCACATATTAGGGACTTTTTTTTTAGGTTTTTAATGTTTAGTTTTCAATGTTAATGAAAGTGACACCAAAAAACAGGAACATCATTAGGAAATCCTTAGGGGGCTAAGCAAGTTTCTGATGGGGCTATAGCCCCGTAAAGCCCCGCCTTAGCGCCGCCACTGAGAATGTCCACCACTATGTGATTAATTTGTTGTTTGTTGTTGTCAAGGCTATCAGCGGGAGTTGACCTTCCGTAAAGGTGATGGGTCATATGGTGCCTGGATACATGTGCCGAGCAGCACATGGTGAGATAATGCAGATTATTTACAGATAATGATTGTTTTTCTTGCATGTTTCTTGTATTATGCTTAAGCTGGCTTTCTCTCTTGCGTCCATTTTCAGGCTGACAGCATATGTGGCTAAAGTGTTCGCGATGGCCAGTGATCTGATTGTCATAGAGGAGAATGTGATCTGCAGCGCCCTCACCTGGCTGGCCACAAAAAAACAGACGTCAGATGGCGCATTTAAAGAAGATGCGCCCGTGTATCACAGCGAGATGGTTGTAAGTTAAATTTTTGGCAAAATTCCCCTTCAAAAATCATGCACAACTTTCAGATCCGTTGCGCTCTGGCGATTCCCAGCTTCTGGTCCTGTTCCCCTCTATCTTCTCCCATTGTGTCCTACTCCTGTCAAAATAAAGGTGAAAAAGCCCATAAATATATCTTTAAAGAAAAGGAAAAAAAATCAAGTACAATCAACAGGTAGGTGCCTCTAGTAATCTGAAAGTCATGGCTTTATGTGGAATACATCATGCAGGGCTCAACGCTAAGGATTTTTTCTACTGGTCCAGTTGGGACAGTGGTTCAAATGTTTACTTTTTACTTCACTTTTTTGTAAAAAAAGAAAAAAGAAACAGTTGTTGTTATGGTTGTTTTTGACCCCTTTTATCTTGTATTCTAATAAATAGGCTTATATGATACCACAATTTCAAATACCAGTTAAATTTTACAATTCTCAGTTTCAATTTCAATCATTATTAAGGACAAGTGAGCAGATGGTAACAAATTAACAAATAACAAGCAATAGCACATAATAAATAAATAGAATAAAGATACAAATTAAACAATGCTTTGGGTTTTTAGGTTTGTATGTGTTCAGCTACAGAAATGAATAATCAAATGTAAATTAACATTGCATATCCTTCACTGTATAAATTAAATATAGATTAATCCTTGTTAAAGCTACAAAAGTTATTCAGCCAAGAGCAGTGAGTGATTTTATTGTATTTATTTGTTTCTGGATTAACATTAAGGACACCAACAGCAGCTGGTAAATTAGGTGCGGACACTTTAAGAGACAATGCTATGGATCAAATATAATACACATCCTTTTTTCTCAACTGTTTATGTTCACTTAAGACATAACTAACTGTTTTCGAGGATACTCGCCAAGACGGGTATTTTGTATGTATTTGTCCATTCACTGTCCATCCTCATTCATTGTCCATCACAAGAAGACGAGGAAAGAAACTCGATTTGGTGCTCGCACGTTGCCTGAGACGCGGCTTTATGTGTGCGCGCTGTGCTCACAGAACACACTGAATGGAGTTGTTATTTGTGTCTTCTTGCCCTTGAACGCTTTAAAATCAATTGAATGTTTCAATTGGCTAGGCTTAAAAACACATGCAAATCATAAACTTTCATGATGACGCAGCAGTGAAAAATCCGTCAGCTGTCCCAAACATCTTTCACGCTGACTCCAGGCCACTGGGCAGTCCTTATTGTCGAGCCCTGTTATGTTACTGTAATTGCAAAAATTAATTCACAAATGAAACCCAAATTCTTTTTGCACCAGAAAGAAGTAGCTGGATAGATAGAATATGTGAAAGTCTGCCAAACCATGGGCTGTTCCTTGCCGTGTGTAGCACTCTACATATTTTTCAGAAGCATCCCGACATTCTTGTTACATCATTATACAACATCTTATTATTTGAGTTTATGTCAATTCCAGGGTAATGTACGCGGGAAAGATGCCGATACCTCTCTAACTGCATTTGTCCTGACTGCAATGCAAGAGGGGAGCAAGATCTGTGCTAGATCTGTAAGTGTGATTCCTGGAAACAGCTCTACGATACGTCATCTTCATCTCGAGCACGTCTCACTCAGTCTCTCTCTCTATACTAGAATCTTCAGAGCAGTATGAACAGAGCCATTGATTACCTGCTGCTGAGAGTTCACAGCCTGACCAGCACTTATGCTGTCGCTATGACTTCTTATGCTTTAGCCCATGCTGGAAAACTCAATAAAGACATCTTGAAGAGTTATTCCACTAAAAGCAAAGGTCAGTAACATTACAGTCTGTCAAAACTCAGCGAATGTCTAGTAGCATGAAGGTGAGATTCAATACAATTGAGGTCACTTCTCCATGGCAAACGCTTGTGAGATAATTGTACCAGGTTTGTTATAGTTAACTAAAACTGAAATCATGAAACAAAAAATTTTTTGTTACTTGAAATAAAATAAATGCTAACTGAAATAAAAAATATATATATTTAAAAAATATATATTTTCAGCTAGTTGACAATAAAAACATTTATCATTTTCATTTTGTTTAACGTGATGTACCTGAAATAGCTAAAACTGAAATAAAAATTAATAAAATCTATATAGACTATATACAACTTTTACTAAAATTAAATTGAAAACTGAAAATATAAAAATAATAACTAATAACTAATACCAACTACTAATATAAACTATAATAGTAATTTTAATATTAGTAATGATACTAAAATAACACTGTGTTGTACACTATACCTGTAAAAACAGTAAGTTTGAACTTTGTCAACTGGTATAATATTTGAATAATAGCTGAACTTCCTAGTAAGGTCTCATCCAAAATGTGAAATAGGGTGAATAAATGCATTTGTGATGATAATGAGAAAAGCTTTCTCTCTCTCTCTCTCTCTCTCTCTCTCTCTCAATTCAATTCAATTCAATTCAATTCAAATGAGCTTTATTGGCATGACTGTGGAACAGCACAATGTTGCCAAAGCAATAAACAGCGAACAAGTTATACAGGCATATAAATAGTAAAAAAAACAACAACAAAAAAAACGTCTCTCTCTCTCTATTGTAAGGGTATGCTTTAAACACATGTTTGATGTTTATTTCAAAATGTTAACACTTTTATTACTTTTCAAATCAAAAATGAGTATTGTGATGCACAATATTATAAAAAAAATCAAAACTGTGATATCACATTTTGCTTATACCCACTTTTAGATGGAGTATTTTGGCAAGTTCCTGGGGAGCACCATCACTCTCTAGAGGCCACAGGTTATGCCGTGCTTGCCTTGGTGATGGCAAAGGATTTCGAGAGCGCTGGACTGGCAGTGCGTTGGCTGGGAAAGCAACAATCCCGCTATGGGGGTTACGGCACAACGCAGGTATTTTAAGTGACAAATGAATAATTGTCACAGGTTAGTGGCTGCAATGAAGGAGATTCTTAGGAAGACTTTTTAGTATCACGCAAAACATTAAACAAGAGAAAATACCACTATAACACAAACTAACAGAATTAATGCAGGACAAAGGGAAACTCGAAACTGAGGGCTTAAATACTAATGAGAACAAAGGAAGAACCAAACAAGACGCACCTGAACTGAGGACTCAAATTAATCGGCAACCATAGAAACAAACAGGCAGGGAACCTAGGAGAGCAGAACTAGAAACTCAGACAAGAACAGAACAGGAAAACCGACCAACAACTCTAAACAAACTGAAAATGTGACAATAATTTTGTGAACTGATTGATTTATATAGTTTACAATGTATGTTGTCCTCCTTATTTTGTGCAACCCTGTAATTTAAGGCGATACTGCGCTTTTTTTGATATACCAATGAAATGTCCCTTATATCTACGCACTTTAAAAACATCCATGTGCTGACATTTTCACCTGACTGAGAAATCCTCCAGAAGTTTTGAATGTCTGAATAGGTGTGAAATGCAAATTAGATTTTAGTGTATATTGTGTTCCATGTCAGAAAATCAAATGGGTTCCAAATTGTCATTTTTATGCTAAAAGTTCATTGTAAAGGTAATGAGAGTTAAATATGGCAGCAGTGAGACTACTTGGTGGTGGAGGATGAAAGTCACTGGAGTGATGTCCATTGATGTCCAATACAAAAATGACCATGTCTTTTACCTTCATACCGCAAAAGTTTTTTTTTTTTCTCATCTTATTACCTGTCTGTTTAGGCAACGATCATGGTCTTCCAAGCCGTGGCTGAGTACCGCATTCAGGTTAAGAAGGTAGACATTAATTTGAACCTGGAGCTCGCTGTGCAGGAGAGAAAAGAGAAAACCAGAATCGCTATAAGACCGTCCAACCTTCACCTTTCACGCTCAGACAAGGTCTGGAAATATGAAGGAATGTTTGCACCCTTAATGCTGAGAAATAGAATTAAAATGTTGTTCAATGCACATTTACACCATACACAGTCTAATTCACATGTTGTTTGTATTAACTGATTCACTTAAAAGTGTGTTTTCTTTATCTGTCTGCTTCATGGACTGAATGCCACAGTTTGACATTACAAGGAATTTCAATATCACAGCTCAAGGGACTGGGGTGGCCATGCTCTCGGTGAGTATTCATGAACGCGCTCATGATGTCTTCACCAGCATGTTGTTCTGTGTTCAAGAGCTCCTGTCCTTTCCTCTCAGGTCTTTTATGTGTATTATGCTCTGCCTGAAGAGAAAGACTACGACTGTAATGCATTTGATCTCAGTGTAAAGATGGAGAAAGAGTCTGCAGGTAGGATTTATGAGGAGAACGAGACACAAGTGTAATTCAAATGGCTTTGTTGTAAAATAAGGTTGAATTATGATGATATATTTTTGTCCGTAGTGTCCTATGATGGAGCCTCTGAAAGCTACCAGATCACCATTGAATACATGTGAGTATACAACTATTCTAACTTTAACACAACACTTAACTTTAACACTTTGCACAAAGGGAAGCTGCGATGTATGATTTTACACTTTAACCCAACCTGCAAATAGATTATTGATGCATTATTACATCATATTAATTCTCCTTTGCAGTTTCAAAGACCCTTTAAGAAGCTCAACCATGTCTATTTTGGACATTGGCCTGCTGACAGGGTTCAAAGTGGATGAACATGATCTTTCAAAGGTAAATAAACGGCATCAAGGATTGTGAAAGTTCATAAAATCATAAATAAAATCTAACACATTCACTTGAATTCAATTCAATGAACATAATGGACATTTGATACACTATCAAATGATTTTCTCTTATGATTTGGCCAACAGTTATCCAGTGGTAAGGATAAGTACATTCAGAGCTTTGAGTTGAACAAGGAGCTGTCAGAGCGAGGATCTCTTATCATCTACATAGATAAGGTACACTGTAGGGCTGTCAAAATGGCTGAAAAACTAAATTTGAGTTTTGTACTTAAATGTTATTAAAAAAAATTCGAATTATATTCGAATTTAAAATGCATAATTTCAGTTAGGGTGAAGAAAAGCTTTTGGCTTCTCTTCTGAGGCCACAAGAGGGCGCATCGAGCAAAATATTACTAATGCACGATTATTCAAAGCATAATAACATGACTCTCTGTGAAAAAAAGTGCATAATGTTTAAAATAATGTTTATAAACCAATTATAATTAATTATGTTGCTTAAACAACTATAAACAAAACAGCATCATGAATGTATTCATAGTTTAATACAAAGGGCGGAAAGCCAATCACACAGAGTACGTTTTTCATTTTTCAGACGCGAGTGCAACGGTGATAGATGTCCATTTGGAAAATGCGCAAAATATGCGTTCTGTGTGGCCGGCTTGGTTTCAGTTTTGATGTAAACAAGATCTTCTCCGCATTTGATGTTTTTTTGATGTCCGCATTGATGTTTTTTCAATGATGTTTATTGATGTATTTTCCTGCAATATTTGTAATTAACAATGCAGCAGCGCCGCATCTAGTGGCTTCAACTGGATAGGCTAACAAAAACATTAAAATGCAATTACATCGTCATCGTCATCGCATCTTGTGAGCCTCTGATAAGGCTGCCTCCTTAACGCACACCTAAAATTGGAATGCAACGTTTTTGCATTCGAATGTGGATTTTTATTTTAAATTCGACGAATATTCGAAATTCTAATTTTTTTTTTTGACAGCCCTAGTACACTGCCACTATTCCCATATGTGTTGTGTTTTTATTTCTATTTTTTGCATGTTGTGGATATGCTACTGATTTTTTTTCTCCTTTACTATGAGCAATTTGGTGAATTGCTGTTTGGTGTAGTGATTGCTCATGATAATAACTTTGTACTTAATGTCTTATTAGGTTTCTAATAAAGAGAAGGAAAGGGTTGTCTTCAGAATGCACAAGATCAATGAAGTGGGAATGCTGCAGCCCGCTGGAGTTACTGTGTACGAGTACAACGCTCCGGGTGTGTGATGTTGCAGTTGCCAACACATATGTATCTAAGAGTACTAGAAAAGAAATGCATCTAACTATTTCTTCAGTAAATTTCACAATGTACACAAAAATTCACATTTTAGCAGTAGATTCTGTGATAAATCACTGTCAGTTACTTAAAACAACTCAAGAATAAAGAATTAAGAACAAAATTGTACTTGCGTTCCACTGAAATAAAAAGTTAATTGCACAGATAGAAAAAATGAACATTGGCGCTATTCCCTTATGCAAATGGCAATGCTTATTAAAGAACACAAATCCATATGACTGACCATTTTGACGTATTGTGTAGGACAAATTCTACTGGCATATTTAATCTAACCTGCATATTTTGACAGATAAGCGTTGCGTGAAGTTCTACCATCCTCATAAGAAAGATGGATCGCTGAACAGACTCTGCCATGAGGACCTGTGCCAGTGTGCTGAAGGTTCGTACACTTGAAATGCAAGATGAATATACAACATGCTTAAAAAGTATCATTTTATGAAGTCCCCATGAGAAAAACGAATGAAATATCCTAACAGAGAACTGCAGTTTGCAAAAGAATGAACACATAGATGAGGAGAATCGTGAAGAAAAGGCCTGTGAACGTGAAGTGGAATACGGTAAACACCTTGAATGCTTGACTTATTGTAGCAGTAGAGAAAGTTAGATCACATCTTGTACAATATATTTCCCTTTCAGGACTGTCTTATTTTCCTAATGAAGACCCAGTAAGGGTCATTTCTTGCCAGTGGAGCTGTTATGTACAGTAGATGATCATGTAATGCATTTGTCTTGCAGTTTATAAAACCAGGGTGTTGGAAATGGGCTTGTCATTGCATGCGGACATCTATAACATGACAATTGAGCAAGTGCTGAAGGAAGGTATGGGTTGCCATTTTCCTTCTGATTTACTGTGGCAGTAGCGAAAGCTGGACATGAAAGATGCCGTTTAATCTGTGAATCATGACTCTGGATTGTGACTGGTCCATTGCACTGGCTTCATCTTGTGTCTGTGTTTGTTTTTAGGCTCTGATACAGATGTGGAAGGAAGTATGAGATCGTTCTTGGCTCATCCTTTCTGTAGAGATTTTCTGAAATTTGAAAAAGGCAAGACGTACCTGATCATGGGCCAAACCAAAACCCTTCCAAGGATTGGCGGAAAGTATGACATTCAGTATGGATTATGTGGAATTGGCTGATCTTGTAGTTTAGTGCACTCTTATTATATATCTGCTATACGGATGCTCCTAATGAAAAACGTTCTCACTCTTCTCAATCATCTCAGGTTGAGGTACCACTTGGGCGAGGACACCTGGATTGAATATTGGCCAACAGAAAAGGAGGCCCAGACATCAAAACATCGAGCAAAGTATATTGGCATCACCGCACTGGCCAAGAAGCTTCAATCTGGATGCTCCACTTAAAGATTTTCATGAGCTTAAAATTCATTTACTGTTCTATACCATCCTTACAGCCACAACTTTGCTTTTAATTATAGTATGTTGTCAGATAAATATTTGCTTACTTTTTGTTTTAAGGTTCATGCAGTATGCTCAATTCACTTAAATGAGTTCAACCTAAGGTCTGTCAAGTGAAATATAATAATTTCAAGCCATTTGTCAAATAAAATTTGCAAACATAAAACAGTCTTTATTTTTTATTCTTTGCATACCAAAAAAGAAAAGAAAAAGAATCTATTTCCAAAAACCTTACCAGAGAATTAATTGAAAAAAAAGCAAGGAAACCTAAGCAGATTACTGCCATGATACTGTACAGTATATGAGACTATAATCAGACAATATAAATGTATTTAACAGGTTGATCATGCGCTATAATAAGGAGTAGATTTGTCAAGGTAAGTGCCAACAAAATGCCAAAGAGGACCGCTTTTCTGCTTTCACCTGGTTGATTTGTTAAAGGCTTTATTTCAACCGACCATATTTACTTGGTTATATTTAAAGCTCACTTGGATTTGTTCTTAGATGACGATTTGGTACCTTGAAAGTCTGTCTGGAAGCATTTTCCTCAGGAGCTTCCTTGATACACTTGCTGTCTGATGGATGGGGCAACAAGGTTTCAGTGTTTAGGAAGAAAAATAAATGAGAAAGTTTGTTGTGTCACTAATAAAGCATGCTGGACTTGTTGCCAGATAATCTGTAGATTTTTTTTTTTTTTAAAGGAGTACTTTTATTCATCAGAATCTGTTTGCTTATTTATTTATTTGTTTATTCACTTTTTTTTTTTTTTGTATCTTCTGGATCCTTGCTGTAAAATTAAAAACTTACGGCATGCAAGCTTTTTCCAAGAAATTTCCGAGAAAAATCCAGAAAGACTTTGTTCAACATCTTAAATAAAACCAGCTGAAACTGAAAAGTTTTCCAGCCCGGACTGATCAATAGAAGAGCAGTAGGTTTACCAAAGGTTGCATTTGCACAACAGGTCATTTACGGGAAATCTCACCACAGTGAACTCTGTTCTTTACCACAAACAGCTCCACAACATTCTCGTTTTCTGATCAAAGTAACCCATTAGATTGACAGCGTTGAATTTAAAGCCAGTTCTCACAACGAACGAAAAATATAACAATGATAACTCTATTAGTATCCACACCAATGGACGACACCTGTTTATTCTAGTGCGCACTTTAAAGTAGGCAGGATTTATCGGCTGAAACCCCACACCCCTGAAATCTGCCTCTTCTGTCAGTTTTAAAGCACTATAATACCATTTTAAAGGAAGAAAGACAATAAATTATGCATTTATTTGAATACATAAACATTATTTCCATCACTAAAGTGCATGAATTCAAATAGGAATTTTTGGCAGTCGCGGGTTCAGGTAAAAGTGCACTCGTGATTTGAGTCTGTACAAACATGAAAACAGTCAGACACACAAACAGACAAAGATGGAGGTGAAGCTGCTCTTTCTGACTGTTGTTCTTCTCTCCTCGCCGCTCCTCACACTATGCGACCCACTGTGAGTATCAAACACACCGTTTTATTAATAGGTTATTAATTTGTGTGTGTTTATTATTAGTTAAGTTCGGGGATACTAGCTTAGTACCTATAGGTTTAGAGGTTCAGTCACACAAATGTCTGTTTTGTATGGCAGTGGTTTTGTAGGTTGGTTTCAGACACCAACAACAAAGTTACTTTCCAGTGGGGCATGTTGTCAAGTGTTTTATTTGAATTTTAATATTTGTTATTTATTTAATTTGTTAAAATGTGATTTTAATGTAATGCAATTGAATTGACCAAAACATTTTTGTTGGATATTTAGTTTTGTATGTCACCTTTTGCATTTCTGCAGTTTCATGAAGTTTGACTTTTATTCGATTGTTCATATATTGCTTAAACAGATTCTGTGACAACTTACTCCACATACTGTGACCGTTCTGTTCTATGCTATTGTGGCATGTTGTCACCAGAGCTGGGTAGTAACTGATTACACATAATCTGGATTACGTAATCAGATTCCAAAAGTTAAGTAATTAGATTCAATTACATTTTAAAATACTCGAGATCAGACTACAGTTACTTTTTTATTGATTACATAATTACTTATTATTCACACAATAGCAATAAATGATTCAGAACTAATTGATTTTCCCTAATCCTTCTTTTTCATCTTTTTTCCTTTCTAAAATAGCCCACTGTTTGTATACACTCAGGAAGTCTTCCAGTTTTGCGGACATTCACACAAAAAACAGTCATTAGTCAGGTGGCTGTAATTGCACAGAAAACTGAGAGGCCACACATTTGACCACTGGGTTTACAAAAATCATTTCAGTATTAAGAAGAGTTTTCTCAGTATTTCAACATTGCATCAACTATTGATAAAGAGGAATTATTTTTTATTTGATTAATCTCTCAGTGGGTTATTCAACCATGTATTACTGTCTACACAAACATTACTATGTCTATTACTGTCTAAGGTATCTGTAGCAAATTAGCTCAAAAGGGAAATGTATATAAATAATTACAATTAATTATGATTAATTACAATTATTTATATCAGCTGCCAGTAGTAACTGTAGCAGAATTAAATTGCCCTCAACTAATCTGTTCGTCCTGCGAACATTCAGTGTAAATTCATATCAACTCTAGGAAAGGATATTTCCGTGGCCACAGAAAATACTTTCTTACAGTATTAATGCATTAGAGCATATAGCGAGGATCAAAATCGTAAAGGGAAATTCATTTGCAAGGCAGAATCAGAAACTCGTGTAATTTATGTGCACAATAGTTTTATTAACTAAACACTAACACAAACTAGTCTAACAAACAAACAAACAAACAATCACTCATACATGGGAAAGGGCAAATGAGGCGTGATGGATGAAACCATCAGGAAAACCAGAGAATGAAGCTATGAAAAGAGTCAGTTAACCACCTGAGTGAAACCATCAGCGCCGTTTTAGAACGGGGTCTACAGCTTATACTAAACCTCTGTTTCGTTTAGTTAAATGTACGATACTTGCATTGCCTTGGCCTGGAACGAGCGTACGGATGCAGTCTCGGATGAAAGTCTTGATGGTTTGGAGGTTTTGGACTTGCGATCACGTTCTTCCGGGTTTGAAGAGTGATGAACTCCAAAGATGTTCTGACTCGATGGTGATTGGGAATTTCTTCCCAGTGGAAAGTGAACAAGAGCTAAGAGAGACATCAGCTGAGATCCTAGGATCTTAGGTGAATGGAAAATCAAGGCCCGAGGCCTGGCGCAGACTT
>NW_015637670.1:98806-112315 GCF_001515625.1 Sinocyclocheilus rhinocerous | reverse complement strand
CATTAGAAGAACAGGGAATGAAGCTATGGAAAATGAGTCGGTTAACCACCTGAGTGAAACCATCAGCGCCGTTTTAGAACGGGGTCTACAGCTTATACTAAACCTCTGTTTCGTTTAGTTAAATGTACGATACTTGCATTGCCTTGGTCGTTGACGAGTGTCCAGATTAAGTCTCGGATGAAAGTCTTGATGGTTTCAAGGTTTTGGACTTGCGATCACGTTCTTCCGGGTTTGAAGAGTGATGAATTCCAAAGATGTTCTGACTCGAGGGTGATTGGGAGTTTCTTCCCAGTGGAAAGTGTAAAAGAGCTAAGAGAGGCATCAGCTGAGATCCTAGGATCTTTGGTGAATGTAAAGACAAGGCCGAAGCCTGGTGCAGACTTAAGAGTTGCAGAAGCATTCTAGCTCACATCCTCATCTTCTCAGAATCTAACAGAACCGCAGACTGACTGACTATCACTGATGTGAGGCCTTTAAGGTCTGAGAAGATTCACGCCTCTCAGGATGGGCTTGTCCAATGAGAAAGGTGTTAGATGCATTTCGGGGGAAGGGTCCATAGACCCTCATAGTTGGTTTGTTGATTGAGGGGTGTTACAGAGTATTTGTTAAATATAACTAAAAAAATTGTGTGTCTGATTGGTCCAGACACTACAGTGTCAAACACATTAAAATGCAGAAATTTGCATTATTTCTTATTTATACAGGTGCATCTCAATAAATTAGAATGTCGTGAATTGGTGGATTTTTGTTAAATGTGAGCCAAAATCATCACAATTAAAAGAACCAAAGACTTCAACTACTTCAGTCTGTGTGCACTGAATTTATTTAATACACGAGTTTCACAATTTGAGTTGAATTACTGAAATAAATGAACTTCCACGACATTCTAATTTATTGAGATGCACCTGTATGTAACGCAGGGATTCCCAAACGCTTACTGTCAGTCAAACCTCTTTCACCTAATATATTTACTTGAAGTACCCCTGAGATTTTAAAATAAATATTTTAATTAAATATCACATTTGCATGCTCACAGTTCTCTGATGTTGGTTAATTATCACAGGACATGCAGGTAAACATATAAAATATTTCATTTTTTATAATAAGTTTTTTATTTTATTTGTTATTTTTAAATAATTTATTTTAATTTTACATTTTTATTATGTAATCAATGATCAGCTTTTCATTAAACTCACAACCCCCCTGCAGTTCCTTCACAAACCCCAGTTTGGGAAACCTTGACGTAACGTTTAATGCACTTCATGTTGTTAATAACAACAGATAGAATACATTTTCTTTCACTTTATGGTACAATACTATCCCATTTGAATCAATGTGATAAACAAACTAGGTAAAAAGTGATCTGATTATATTACCTAAAATGTGTAATGTAATGGATTGCATTACTAACTACAATTTGTGTAATGTAACTTGGAATTAGTAACGGATTACAATTCTCAAGTAATTTAGCCAGCTCTGGTTATCACAAATAGTTAACATGTGTTCAATGTATATTGTTTGGTGTAACATCCTCTATATTCCCTGTACATTAACTTTCAAAAATAAACCTACCATGCATACCGGCATCCAGAACATTCTTATTCAGGATTCATGGCTATTTGATTTGATGTTCCTGTGGCTCAGTGGTAGAGCATTGTGTTAGCAGCGCAAAGGTCGTGGGTTCAATTCCCAGGGAACACACATACTGATAAAAAATGTATAGCCTGAATGCACTGTAAGTCACTTTGGATAAAAGCATCTGCTAAATGCATAAATGTAAATGTAATTCTCCTCAGGTTTGTTCTGTCGGCTCCTAATCTGCTGAGGGTGGGTTCCTCAGAGAACCTCTTTGTGGAGGCTCAGGATTACTCTGGACGAGACCTCGATGTAAAGATCATAGTTAAGAATCATCCGAAGAAGAACCTGGATATACTGTCTAAATCAGTGACATTGACTGCAGCCAACAATTCCCAGATCCTTACAGATATAAAGGTGACGCCACTTTGATATACTTTGTCCTCATGTAAGCATATGTGTGTGATTCTTCAGAGGGCAAACTTCATATTTGTACAATCTGCAATTTTATTTACAATTAATTTGTTTTTATGCATGTTATATCTTTCATTGTTTACTGTTCTGCAGATTCCAAGTGATAGGCAATATTTCTCTGACGATCCGCTGGAGAAGCAGTATGTGTATCTACAAGCTCAGTTTCCATCCGTCACTCTGGAGAAAGTGGTCCTGCTCTCATTCCAGTCTGGATATATATTTGTCCAAACAGACAAGCCCATCTACACACCTGCTAGCACAGGTAAGAAATTAATTGGAGCTCAACATTAGATGCCTCTTTTGAATGACATGACGCAAAGCACAAAATAAAAGTATTCCGTGAATTATCATTTATCCTTTCTGCAGTTCAGTACAGGATCTTCTCACTGACCTCTGGAATGAAACCATTTGAACATGCTGGAATATCAGTAGAAATCATGGTACTCTAAAAAAAGTGCACTAAAACTTTCCTTAAAATACATATTTTAATATAATAAAATAAACAGCATGATTAACAATTAGTATATTTTTTTATTGAAGGATCCTCAAGGTATCACAACTATGAGAGAAACCATATTTCCACAGCAAGGGATTAGATCAGGAAAATATACCGTACCTCAGCCTGCCAGGTGCGTTCATGCTGAAAACTGAGACCTAGTGCTGGGCGGTATACCGGTTCATACCAAATACCGGTGTTTATTTTTGTTATGATATGAATTTTTAAAATACCGCAATACCGGTATGTCGCTTAAACAACGTTCGGAACGCGACACTGTTTGAAAGGGGTCCCTTTTCACTGTTGCACTGTGGTGAGGGAACAGCTGCATGTGTTACTATATAAGCGTGATAGTTCCGAAACTGAAGCTGTAGAACTAATAGAATGTGATGACACGGAAGAACTCATCCACAATATCCACATTGACCGCCACAAATATCCACCGCCCCCTGCCATCAGCTCCCGCGTCTCACACACACACAAGCGCGACTTTAGCACTAGATTTTGCAACTTTCAGACCCATTTAGCAGTTTTGTCATGTACCGTGAAACCGGTATAATTTTGAAAAATACCGTGATATAAATTTTTGGTCATACCGCCCAGCACTACTGAGACCTGATGTAACTAGACACACGTTAACTGACTGGATTATCACTCGATTTATCTGTAGAGAAGGACATTCATTTGCAGCTCTGTTTTGACGTGATTAATGTGTTTGTATTTGTAGTCCTGGGATCTGGAAGGTGGTCACAAGATTCACAAACACACCACAAAAGAATTACACTGCTGATTTTGAAGTCAAAGAATATGGTACTGTGTGGGCTTTATATTTATTATATTTTTGTTGTATATAACAAATACTACATATAAACAGTTGTGGCAAAAATCTAAGACCACTTCTCAAAATACATCTATTTTGCAAGGTTTTTGTTTTTTATTATTAATGTTATATCAACACATGGAAATCTTGCAGTGCTTTTCATTATGCGTGTTTGTTTTTATAGTGCTTCCCACTTATGAGGTCACATTATCACTCAGTCAATCGTTCTTCTGTGTAAAAGATGCTAGTCTGACAGTTAGCATTGAAGCAAGGTAAGGCAATTATGTTTTGTCACTTGATCTATTTCAGTATGCTTTATTAGAATGTCCAAGTCTCGATATCTGTTTAATTTCATATTCTCTCACATTTGAAGCTGTGTACTTACCAAAGCACTTCTCTGCTAGTTAATCTTGATGTCACAGATAAAGTCTGTTGTTTTTTTTAGATACCTTCATAGAAACAATGTGAACGGACATGCGTTTGTGGTGTTCGGTGTGATGGAAGATGAGAGGAAAACAAGTATTCCTTCTTCTCTTCAAAGAGTTCAGGTGAGCTTCATAACAAGCACAAACTGATGAGCTGATGTGTTAGTAAGTGATTCAGACTGATATTGGCATTTGCATTAACCCCAGATATCAGACGGAGAAGGTAATGCCAAGCTAACAAAGGACATGATACTTCAGACCTTCCCAGACATCAACCAACTGGTTGGACGATCAATTTACATTTCAGTCAGTGTTTTATCAGATACTGGTAAGAGACTGCACACCAGAATGCAAGAGTCTACTGCTACTATTATAGATTTTACACTGTGTCTTAAAAATGCAGCACATAGCGTGAGGTGCTAAAAAACAACCCCAACTGCCAAAATATTGTAATTTTATATGATTTTATTTTATATTGACCTTAAATATTATATTACATGTTAATATTATACAATTCTAGTCACATTTTTCTATGTGTTTCAGGCAGTGAAATGGTGGAAGCTCAAAGGAGAGGCATTCAGATAGTGATGTCACCGTACACAATCCACTTTAAAAAAACACCACAATTCTTCAAACCTGGAATGCCCTTTGATGTCTCGGTATGAAACTTTTCTGTTCTTGCAAAAAATAATAAGCAGTCTGCATTCATAATACAATTGATGAAAATACCCTAATTGACCTGCCGTTTATGTCAAGGTTCAATTGACATACACTTTATTGTCCAATTGTCCTTTGCCACACCATATCTTGGAAAATCAAAATTTTTCCCACATGTACTTCTGACTTTCTGGTGGCATTCATGTGCTTTCAACTCTAAATATGATCTACCCAACATGATTTGAATGCACCACTAAATGGCATTTAGAAACAGTGAATCAGGTCTAGCAAAACATAGCTGATGTTCTTAAATTTGTCATTTTGTTCTGTTTTCATAGGTCTATATAACAGACCCTGACCAGATGCCTGCTGAAAACATTGAAGTGGAGGTAAATCCAGGAGTGGTCAGAGGTCGAACGAGAGCCAATGGCATTGCGAAGCTTACCGTCAATTCTTACGAAGGATCTTCCACACTGGAGATCACTGTAAGACCTGCCATCTCAACTGCACTGATGTTCAGTCAGATGTATTACTGAATTACTGAGTTGATATGTCTCAGGCTTACTGAAAAAAAAAAAACTATTCTTAAACCAACCTAAGCATTCCTGCCTGTCATATGTGGTTTAGGCTGGTCTAGCTGGTCTCCTAGCCTGGTGAAACTGATCTTGACTGCATTTTTCAGCATATAATAGCATAAAATCAAGAATTAAAATCGGTTCACTTCCAGGTACAAACCAAACAACCAAAATTAGATGACGACCAGCAGGCAGTGAGGAAGATGACGGCTCAGGCCTATCAAACCAAAGGCGGCTCCAACAACTACCTGCACATCGGCATTGATGCTGCAGAGCTTCAGATCGGTGATCAAATGAAAGTCAATCTGAATCTGGGAAGAAGTCCAGGAGTCAGAGATCAAGATTTCACCTACATGGTGAGTGACAGCCCTTTTTCGGCCCAATTGATATCATCTAGCATTATTCTGTTAGCAATGACACATGCTAGCAATGCTTTTGATCACAAGCAATTACAAAAAAAGTGTTTTTTTTGTGTGTGTGTTTTTTTTTAAACGAAAGTTAAAACGCTTTCTATGGCGCCTGAATAGAAAGTTTTCAGGATTTCTGGTGAACCCCTGAATTTCCTCAGCTGTCGCTGATGGTACAGTCTTTGCTTGGCTTTATTCACCTGAGCTTGAATGTGTGCAGTCCAAGTCAGGTCCTCAGATATGTTTGCTCCAAGGTTCTTGAAGCTGCTCACCCTCTCCACAAGGGTACCACTGATCATGAGACGGGTGTAGGTCCCCTGCTGTCTCTTCCCGAAGTCTATAATCAGCTCTTTGGTTTTGCTCACATTCAAAGAGAGACAGCTGTCCTGGCAACAAGATGTCAATTTCTCTACCTCTACTACTGTCAATTTTGCAGTGTGTCTTAAAAACATAGCACTAATGTCAAGGGACAATGTCTTATATTTTTTTCTCACATTTTCAGATCTTGAGTAAAGGTCACATTGTTCAAGCAGACAGGTTTAAGCGAAGAGGACAATCACTAGTGACTCTATCTCTACCTGTAACCAAAGACATGGTGCCGTCCTTCCGCTTTGTGGCTTATTACCATGTGGGCTCGTCTGAGGTGGTGTCTGATTCAGTCTGGGTTGATGTGAAGGACACGTGCATGGGAACGGTGGGTAAATTACGTATTACTATTAATCTCTTAGACATTGAGAATTGAAACTTTGCTTCAAAAATGGCTCAATTGGAAATTTGGGGCATCAGAAGTTCCTCTTAATGTTTCTTGTGTTTCACAGCTGAAGGTTCAGGTGAAGGAGCCTCGACCGATCTATGAGCCAGGAGAAAGTTTCAGCTTGCAGATAACTGGAGATCCTGGAGCTAAAGTTGGTCTGATGGCGGTGGATAAAGCTGTGCACGGACTGAACCAGAACAGACTCACTCAGACAAAGGTGAAGGAAACTCATCAGCACCTCAGCAGCTTGCGAATGACTTATAAATGGTATCTTTGCTGCTTTAGATCTGGGACGTCATAGAGAAGCATGACATTGGCTGTACGGCAGGAGGAGGAAGGCACAGCATTGGGGTTTTCACTGATGCAGGTCTGATGTTTGAGTCCAACACTGCAGGAGGAACCAACACCAGAACAGGTATGTGTGTATTTATTATATGAAATATATATTTCCATGTGTGTCACCTCAGAGTAAAAAATAATAGGTAATTGTGAAGTCTAAATATTTATATATTTGATAGTGTCTTAAAATTATAAATGTAATATTCTTGAACTCAAAGTATCCTGCTTTTTAAACATCCTGTAGTGCCTGAGTGTCTCGTACCTTTAAAGAGAAGAAGAAGAGAGAGTCTTCAGCGAGTCACAACTATACTGGGTGAGGAACTTTTATTTTTATTTGACAGACAGTGAAAGGAAATGATTTGGAGAGAGAGGATAATTTAATGACTTCAGGGCTCCTTCTTCAGCTATTCTTCTCCATCTGTCCTCGTTGTTCTACATCAGGGCTGGGCAACTTCGGTCCTGGAGAGCTACTGTCCTGCAGAATTTAGCTCCAACCCTAATCAAACACACCTGACTGTAGCTTAATAGTGATCTTGAAGACACTGATTAGCTGGTTCACGTGTGTTTGATGAAGGTTGGAGCTAAACTCTGCAGGATAGTGGCGCTCCAGGACCGAAGTTGCCGAGCCCTGTTCTACACTAACATTGTTTTCTCAGCTGGTCAGTACTCTGGTGATCTGAGGAAGTGCTGTGTGGACGGCATGAGGGATAATAAACTTGGCTACACGTGTGATCGTCGAGCCATGTACATCGTAGATGGACACAACTGTGTCCAGGCCTTCCTGCACTGCTGCCATGACGTGGAGGCTCATAGTATGGAGGCTGGAGAGGAGGAGATGATTCTGGCTCGCAGTACGTATCTTAAAGTCATTAAGCTGGTTGTCAAACAAATGATCTCAAAGGGTTAGTTCACCCAAAAATTAAAATTAGCCCATGAATTACTCACCCTCAAGGCATCCTAGGTGTATATGACTTCCTTCTTTCAGACGAATCTAGTCGGAGTTATATAAAAAATTGTCTTTGATCTTCTAAGCTGTTTAGTGGCAGTCAGCGGGTGTTGCAGTGCATCAGTCCAAAATAAGTTAAATAAAGCGCGTCCATCCATAATAAAAAGTGCCTCACATGGCTCCGGGGGGGGTGAGCAAAGGCCTCCTTTAGCAAATCGATGCGTTTTTGTAAGAAAAATAACCATATTTAAAACGTAATAATCATTTGAATCTAGCTTGCGTTCACTGTTGTACACGGAAGCAGCTCTGGGCGGATGACGTAGGACGTAGGACGTCGGCGTTGCGCATGGCATAGTTTGAGTTAATTGCAAACAGATCAGGTGAACTTGTTTTTTCTGCCCTTTTCTTTTCCTGATGCCTGTCAAATTTAACTCCTAGTTTCTCACATCATTGTTCGCTTAACCCGGACAGGTGAGGATAGCGACTATTATGAGAGTTTTGATGAAATCACATCACGTACACAGTTCCCTGAGAGCTGGCTTTGGGCAGAGGAGATTCTGCCGGTCTGCCCAGAAAAAAACAAGTTATGGTGAGTATGAGACAAACAGATAGAGCAGAGTCTGAGTGATTTCAAACTTCTTCAATCTTCTTTAGCTGTATTAATGCTTTTATATTCCCTCCTGTCTCAGTGGAACAACGTCGATCACAAGAGACAGAATCTACCTTAAAGAATCAATCACTACCTGGCAAATCTTTGCTATCAGTCTGTCGAAAACACACGGTATTTATGTTTGGATGAAGTACACTTATATAGTGCACCTTTTCACCCTGTTATAGACCTTCAGCTTTATGCTAAAGTCTTTCTCCAAAGGCATCTGTGTGGCAGATCCATACGAGATGATCGTTTATAAGAGATTCTTCATTGACCTGAAGGTGCCGTACTCAGCTATTCGCAATGAACAACTACAAATAAGGGCCATCCTGCACAACTACACCAAAAAGAAAATTAGGGTAAGGAATCAGTCATTTTTTCCTCAATAAACACCCTAATACGGTGTCAGATACCTTATTAATGTCAGGGTAAATGTGCCAATGAGCCAAATTGAAGCTGTTTTAATCATACACTGTCCAAGTTCACAGGTTTACATGGTTGTTTGCCAGTACAGCAAGCACTTTCGTGGATGATCCAGATGCTAAATTTTACAAAATGTGAGTTTTTTTGAGATTTTGCAACTGCCTGTTGGTCTCTCCATCAGGCACGGCTTGAGTTCATGGAAACCGAACATATTTGTAGCTCTGCCAGTAAAAAGGGCATGTACCAGACTGAAGTGGAGGTCGAGTCCATGTCCTCCAGGTCCATCCCGCATGTGATTATTCCCCTGGAGTTGGGCAATCACTGGATTGAGGTGAAGGCAGCAGCGTATGACTCTGTCTACAGTGATGGAGTGAGGAAGATCCTGAAGGTGGTGGTGAGTGTAAAGTTCCCTTCGGCCCATTGATGAAATACCAGAACTGACTGCATTATTTGGCATAGATGTATCATAAACATTCATAACAACAGCAAACCTCTTCTTAATAAAAATATTTAAGATAGGCCAAAAAAGTCCCATCACAAAACAAAAGTGGATCAAAAAGTAATCTGAATCCACTTTTAAGGTATAGAATGATAAAAATGGAGCGCTAGGTGTGACCTGCCTAATTTTGTGGACAAAAATAATTTTGTAGCATGAAATTTATTTTTTTATGCATTTTGCACACAGAAAGACAAAATGCAGTTGCACTACGTTTGCCAAAATGTAAAGTCATCACATCATTTTATGCACAAAAAACTAAACCACAATCTGATTTTGTGAAGTTTTATTCTAACTTTAGGTTGCCTTTTTAAGAACTGACCAGGGACAACAGATCAAAATCAGCCTATAACACTGGCCTTGTCAAATAAATGCCAAAAAATAAAAAAATAAAAAAATAAAAAGTTAAATCCATTTTGTGCACAAAATGTTGAATGCATTTTTTTTTTTTACAGAAAATGCATATTAATTTGCAAAATGTCAGCTGATCCCTCAGAAACACAGTATTCTTGTGCCGATGGGTCAAACGCAATGAAGTCAAATGCTGTTTACTGTATTGTTCTTGTCAAGGTTATCAGCGACAGCTAACTTTCCGTAAACCAGATGGGTCCTTTGCTGCCTTGATGAACATGCCTAGCAGCACATGGTGAAAGACAGTTCTATAGATATGTGGTCACATGAGCTAACTTTTGTGGGCAAAAAGGTAGACGCCATTTTGAATTTAACACGGATGAAAATGAGGCTGTGAGAGATAGACCTAAGGCCCGTTCCCACTAAATCCTTCTACACACTGCACGATTTTAGCAATCCTATAAGATCACTACAAATCACACTGTGCGACATGGATCTGATAAACTTGGGTACGACATGCATGCAGACTGTACGGTGATGACACCGATTGACTCGTAGGCTGCGACGCACGTTACTATGGAATAATAAAAGTCATCAGCATGCACTAGAGGTAAACAAAAAGAGCGCGATGAATCACACTTTGGCAGTTGTTGTTTTTATGTGTGCTGAAAAAAAGTGGAATCGGCAAAAGAAGAAGGGATAAGAGCTTGAGGTAAGCAGTTTTATGTTTTAGCGCCATGTCGCGTTGATTTCATGTCGCATTTTTATTGGATGGTCAGTAAACGTGGGCGGTAGCAGCAAACACACTGTGTAATGACCATGTTGAATTTCTGACAGTCCGAAAATAATCGTAGGCTATCTTTGGTCACGAGATCGTGACAACGGCCGTCTTTGAACCTCTCTCACTGTATGACATAGGACCACCGTTTAGGAGCCACGATCACAGAAATCGCCAATTTTTCGTCTGGAACATCCGAAAATCATACAGTGTGTCTCTGGCTTAAATACAGTTTTCAAAATAGTGCTAAATGTAAAAGAATAGCAAAGTCCACAACACAACTATGCTACAGAGGAACATATATATAATAATTACCACGTTTTTTGACCCACCCAAAAAATGCAGGCCTAGTTGTGAGGCCCATTCTTGATGGACTCATAATATTTATATTTGTCTATGTACATTTTGAATCTTGTGGTAATTTATAAATTATTTAAGAATTAAACACAGTATATTGTTTTGTTTTGAATGGATTACTGAAAAACTTGACAATTATTAATTTACCATCATTATAGAAGCTGGATTTCATTATATAGCTGATATCAGCTAATCAAATCTATGTTTCAGTCTGAGGGTGTGCTCACTAAGGTACAGGAGGCAAATGTTGAGCTCAATCCTGCTAAAATGGGTAAGAGTTCTAAATAATAGAGTTTCTCCTACAGAATATCCAAAAACAATAGATACAAACCAAATCAACCTGAACCTGTGTGACAGGTGGAGTACAACAAGTGTCTGTCAGGAGTAACAAACCAGATGCTCAGGTTCCTAACACACCCGCAAACACGTACATCACAGTGACCAGTAAGGAGAAATCAATATGCTCATTCATTCTGCTTGTCCATCCGATTGTCCAGTCCTGACTGCCGTCTGTTACTCAAGGTCAGGAGTTCAGTAGGTTGATCGAGCAGGCCATCAGTGGAGACTTAATGGGGCGGTTTATTGTTCAGCCTCGTGGTAATGGAGAGGAGAACATGATCCATATGACTCTACCTCTCATAGCCACTCATTATCTGGACAGCACCAATCAGTGGGACACTGTTGGTATGGAGTGCCGTAATGAAGCCGTCAACCATATCAACACAGGTCAGCTGATCCCTCAGAAACACAGTATTCTTGTGCCGATGGGTCAAACGCAATGAAGTCAAATGCTGTTTACTGTATTGTTCTTGTCAAGGTTATCAGCGACAGCTAACTTTCCGTAAACCAGATGGGTCCTTTGCTGCCTTGATGAACATGCCTAGCAGCACATGGTGAAAGACAGTTCTATAGATATGTGGTCACATGAGCTAACTTTTGTGGGCAAAAAGGTAGACGCCATTTTGAATTTAACACGGATGAAAATGAGGCTGTGAGAGATAGACCTAAGGCCCGTTCCCACTAAATCCTTCTACACACTGCACGATTTTAGCAATCCTATAAGATCACTACAAATCACACTGTGCGACATGGATCTGATAAACTTGGGTACGACATGCTGTTGAACTTCTGACAGTCCGAAAATAATCGGAGGCTATCTTTGGTCACGAGATCGTGACAACGGCCGTCTTTGAACCTCTCTCACTGTATGACATAGGACCACCGTTTAGGAGCCACGATCACAGAAATCGCCAATTTTTCGTCTGGAACATCCGAAAATCATACAGTGTGTCTCTGGCTTAAATACAGTTTTCAAAATAGTGCTAAATGTAAAAGAATAGCAAAGTCCACAACACAACTATGCTACAGAGGAACAATACTGGTGGAATCCCTTTCAGAACGATTTTTTTTCCAGCTAATAAACAATAAAAACATTGAAAGCCAATCAGAATCCTCTACTTTTAAAGAACTTGAGCATTTAACGGCCAAACGACATAACAGCATAGCTGATCCTTTTTCCAACTCAGTGATTCTGTTTTTTTTTGTTTTCAGACATATCGGTGTTATATCTTTCACGTGGATGTTATAAGTTGCACTGAGTAAATACAGCTGGGTAAAACAAAAACTGTGTCCGTCTTCATTTCAGACTGCAAAGCAACAAAATGTGATTCTTTTAAAGGTGGTGATTCTTTTCTATACCCACTGTATGAAGCACAGCTCAAACAGAAGTCACTTTCAAACCAAGCTTTCTATTTATTAATGCGTCCAATTCGCGCGAGCAGCTTGAATCCGTTGTAAAATCTGCATGTGGAAATCATTCGCCCTCGCACGTGACTGGATTTTGCCCGCGAAAGTTTGCTGAATGTGACCGCGGCTTGATTAAGATCACTACAGTATTTATCTGCTCAATTGTAGTTACACAGTGCTTCTTACACGTACCTTCTCTTCCCGTCAAAGGCTGACAGCATATGTGGCTAAAGTGTTCGTGATGGCCAGTGATCTGATTGCCACAGAGGAGCATGTGATCTGCAGCGCCCTCATGTGGCTGGCCACAAAACAACAGCTGTCAGACGGCACATTTAAAGAAGAGGCGCCTGTTATACATCAGGAGATGCTTGTAAGCCACGTTTGGATGTAGCAAAAAGATTATTTTCATTTCATGGGATGATTTTTCTGTTAATAACACTTTTTCAGCCATTAATCCTCTGCAGCCACTTTCAAAAAGAAATTCGGAATTTAAATAGAAAAAGATGTATTTATTTATTTATAAACAGCCATACTACCTCTACTAATACTTAATACATAATTACTAACTTTTAGTTCTACTACTTCTAGTGAATTATATCTTACAATAATTAATTTATTATTCATTCAGAAGTTATTTTGTGAAAAAATATGACAAAATTATTCTGTGATTCTTCTGTCCACTGCTGAACCATGTAAAAAAAATGCATTCAATGGGCCAAGCATGCCAGTAGTTGAAGAAACACTCAATAATTTACAACAATTTATTTTAATTAAAAACAGTTTTAAAGAATTTTGAGAAACTGGAAGACATCAAGGTCAATATGCTGTTAATGAAATCCCACAGTGGAGTTTTACTAACAATTGTTATTCAGTTTGGTATCTTGTTCATTTGCATATATTTGTCTCATTTATTTATGTGAATTCCAGGGTAATGTACGCGAGAAAGATGATGATGCCTCTCTAACTGCATTTGTCCTGACTGCAATGCAAGAGGGGAGCAAGATCTGTGCTAGATCTGTAAGTGTGATTCCTGGAAACAGCTCTACGATACGTCATCTTCATCTCGAGCACGTCTCACTCAGTCTCTCTCTCTATACTAGAATCTTCAGAGCAGTATGAACAGAGCCATTGATTACCTGCTGCTGAGAGTTCACAGCCTGACCAGCACTTATGCTGTCGCTATGACTTCTTATGCTTTAGCCCATGCTGGAAAACTCAATAAAGACATCTTGAAGAGT
>NW_015637670.1:98286-98595 GCF_001515625.1 Sinocyclocheilus rhinocerous | reverse complement strand
CTTTGAACAACTTTATGGCTTTATTTATTTATTTATTTATTTGTAGCTGTATTTATTCACTTTTTGTGTGTGTGTGTCTTTGAGTGTAATATATTTATGTACTGTATCTGTGTGCAGAATGTTGTTTTTCTCATAAATTAAGGTGAACACACAAAATAAAAAAAATGAAACTGAAACATTTTGCCACAAAACACAAAGAAAAGGTTTATTTATTTGTTTGTGTGTTTATTTATTTCATTGTTTTTATCGTTTAATACATATTTATTATTAACAGTTCAAGCTAAACATAAGGTAAAATTAAAAATCCAA
>NW_015637670.1:76443-98172 GCF_001515625.1 Sinocyclocheilus rhinocerous | reverse complement strand
TTTTTTTTTTGGAAGGAATTAATAATTCTATTCATCAAGGATGCATTAAATTGAACACAAGTGACTGTGAAGACATTTATAATGTGCAACAACACTATTCTTTTGAACTTTCTTCATCAAAGAATCCTGAAAAGGAAAATGCAGCGATTTCCACAAAAAAATAAAAATAATAATAATATGAAGCATGAAGAATTTCACAATATTACAATTTTTTTTTTTTTTTTTTTAATCAAATAAATGGAGCCTTGGTGAGCAGAAGATACTTTATTTCAGAAACATTAAAAATCTTAGTGACCCCAAACTTTTTCTTTAGTCAATGCATTTGTCCATAAGGACCTCAGTAATTAGTAACGATTAACATTATCATATCTTTCTGCATGCAGTGTCACATCCAGGCGCCATTGAAAGTTACCTGCTCACGATTGAAACCTAGTGGGTATAAAACTAATTTCAGTTTCATTCATCCGAATGTACAGCTAATGTGAGAATGCATTGATGATATATTAGATCATGCCGCATCTTATATGTTGTTTTAATCCATCTGTGCAGTTTCAAGAGCTCAGAGAGAGATGCTTCCATGACGGTTGTGGATGTCGGTCTGCTGACAGGGTTTAAAGTGGATGAAAATGATCTTTCAAAGGTAAAAATGCTCAGTGATTGTAAAAAAGGTGACAGCCTACACAACACCTGAAACTGAAAGTAAAGGCTCATGTGATGCTAAAATCCAAATTGCATTAATCTGCACCTTTTTATATTGTCGATAATTCTCGGTTTTGACTGGTATCCTTGTGGATGTCGTATTTTCATGGTCTGATTTATGTCCATCAGTTATCTAAAGGGAAAGAAAAGTACATCGAGAGATTTGAGATGAACATGGAGCTTTCTGAGCACGGATCGCTAATCATTTTCTTGAATAAGGTACACTGGCTCACTATTTAGTGCAACATTCATATAGCTGCAAATATCAAATGTTTGATCACCAAACCTTTAAGAAACTCAACAAACAAACTAACATTACTTGAAATTGTTATCTAAATAAACGCATAGCCAGGGTCAAATATCATATCATTAATAATAACATAACAATATGACACCAACACAATTTGAACTCAATTTTAAATCAAAGCACATACTTTAATTTCTGTAAATTAATTCATAAAAAAATTTTAATTAGATATTTCAAGGACTTGTTCAATAAGATCCTTATAACTGGTAGAAAATGTACAACACCACTGATTGAAAGTATGAGAATGAGAGGCCTTATGTAGTGCAATTATCATTATTGTGTTCAATTTCTCTTTAAAATGATCAAAAAAGTGTTTGTATTCAAATACTTGGATTCTGTAATTATAAAAGCAATTTGTTCCAGTTTGTCTTCATAACTTATTGAGTTTCTCAAATGCTCAAATGTAAAAACCACTTAACTTTCAATGAACTTACAATGTCCAATGTAAATTCATAGTAATTGTGCATGTGTCTCATTAGGTTTCTAATAAAGAGAGGGAAAGGGTTGTCTTCAGAATGCACAAGATCAATGAAGTGGGAATGCTGCAGCCCGCCGGAGTCACTGTGTACGAGTACAACGCTCCGGGTGTGTGATGGACAAGAAAACAGGATGTTTTAACAGCGTGCAATGAAAATCTTGTGCTTAATGCGTTTTCTGTAAAGCTTCTTTGAAACAGTGTGTATTGTGAAAAGCGCTATACATATAAATTTGAAGTGAATTGAATTAGAGTAATGTGTGTATTTCCACAGATGACCGTTGTGTGAAGTTCTACCATCCTCATAAGAAAGACGGAGCGCTGAACAGACTCTGCCATGAGGACCTGTGCCAGTGTGCTGAAGGTGCGTACACCTATAAACTGAATGCAAACGGACGTTTTCAAGCAAGGACACATTAAATTGATCGAAAGTGACAGTTGAGACATTTATAATGTCAACAAAGATTTATATTTCAAATAACTGCTGTTCTTTTGATTCATCAAAGAATCCTGACAAATAAAATGAATCACGGTTTCCACAAACATTTCCGGCAGCACAACTGTTTTCAACATTGATAATAATCGGAAATGCAGCAAATCAGCATATTAGAATGATTTCTGAAGATCATGTGACACTGAAGACTGTAATGATGTTGAAAATTCAGCTGCGCATCACAGGAATAAATTACATTTTAACATATAACAGATATTTTCAATTGTTATATTATTTCACAGTATTACTGTTTTTATGCCAGTCTTAAACTCTTCAGGTTATTTTTGGGTGACTTGCATGTGTCTGTATTTGCAGAGAACTGCAGTCTCCAAAAGAAGCATCACATTAAGGAGTCTCAGCGTGCCTATAAGGCCTGTGCGCCTGGAGTGGAGTACGGTAAACACACCGCTGTCCGCTTGTGTAAATCTGTTTGTCTGAATTCTTAGAGCTGCGATTTATATGCTGTAACTTACTTCTTTGTAGTTTATAAGACCCGAGTGGTGGGAATGGAGCTTTCATTGCAAGCAGACATCTACAACATGACCGTTGAACAAGTGCTGAAAGAAGGTAAGATGCAAAAGTTGGAAATATTCAGCGGTCATTGATCGTTTGCGTAAATACACTATAAAAGTTTAAATGTACGATTTTTGAAAATAAGTCTCTTCTGCTCACTAAGGCTAAATTAATGTGATCTAAAATACAGTAAAAGCAGTAATAATGTGAAATATTACATTTTTCAATAGCTGTTCATTATTCTATTTGAATATATGTTAAAATGTAATTTATAAAACGGATAGTTCCGGTCCTTGATTCTGATTGGTTGAGCCAAGTTCGAAGCTGTTGTAAATTACACTACAAACATACACCTTTGCTTACATTTGTGTGTTGCTCGGCAACCACTTTGTTGGAACTACAACTGATTCTGAGGAACTGCATTGTTTGGCGGAAGAATAATGTTTTTATTAATACCATTACACTTTATTTGCTCTGTTTTATTTTGTGAAACCTTACTACGTATATGGAATAACCATTTTATAAAAGCAATAATCCCCGTGAAGCCGTGGTTTACAGTGAATTTATAACAGCTAAGGGGATTGTAGGCACTCCACTTTGCATCGTGCCTAACAACGCCCCTTAGCTGTTATAAATTCACTGTAAACCATGGCTTCACAGGGATTATTGCTTTATTATTCCTGTGATGAAAAAGCTGAATTTTCAGCATCATTACTCCAGTCTTCAGTGTTACATGATCCTTCAGAAATCATTCTAATATGCTGATTTACTGCTCAAAGAAAACATTTTTGATTATTATTAATGTTAAAAACAGCTGTGCTCTGTCATATTTTTGTGGAGATTAATACATTAAATTTTTGGGATTCTTTGGTGAATAGAATATGAGGAATGAATAAGCATGCATTTGAAGTTGTAAAGTAAATAATGCTTCTTCTGCATGGTTTTCAGGCACTGAAGCAGATGTGGAAGGAAGGATTAGGTCTTTCTTGGCTCATCCTTATTGTAGAGAGTTTCTGGACTTCCAAGAAGGCAAAACCTACCTGATCATGGGCCAAACCACGTCACTTCCCAGGATTGGTGGAAGGTAGGAGCTTTATGAACGTTATGAGAACGATTTCACACTTACATACAAGTTCAGTTCCAGTCCACCACAATACGTTCATGTCATCCCTGAGCTTTCACATCAGCTCGTGAGCTTTGAACTCTCTCACACACACACACACACACACACACACACACAGAGACAGACAGTATGGATGATCTTCATGTGTTTATGTGGGTTTTTTTAGGCTGAGGTACAGCCTGGGTGAGGAGACCTGGATTGAATACTGGCCCACACGAGAGGAAGCCCAAACCCAAAAATACAGAGACAAGCACGTCGGCATCACAGCACTCTCTAACGAGCTCTTCAACTTTGGATGCACAACTTAATGATCCTGCTGTAATGACCCATGGAATCTGTAATGCAATCCAAAAACGTTGCTTGATTTGTATTCCCTTTTCTGGTAACACTTGTGTCAACCCTAAAGGCCCATTCATAGTTCACTGTCACAGTTTTACTCCAGTGAAAGTTTCATCAAATTGGGTTTATTGCTACAGATGGGGAATAAAGTGTATATATAAGGTTTATTGGTTCATTAAAGGCAAAATAACACAACATTATTTAGTGAAGTCTTGACTACAAAATACTCAGTGCTAGGTAGATTACTTACAAATTGTAGTCTGTTACTGATTACAAATTACAAAATTATGAAATTTGTAGTTAGTAACATAATCTGGATTACACATATCAAGTTACATTACATCTGACTACTTTTAGATTACTTTTGACCTAACTCATTTTTCACAGAAATGGGATTATTGTGTAACACGAGAGAGAGAGAGATGTATTCATAATTATGAAATCATAAAAAAGTCAAATCAAAATTCAATGAAATTTAAATGTCAGTGTGACCATTAACCAACATCAGAGAACCATGAACGTACAAATATGTTGTTAAATTAAAACTAAAACTAACTTTACCGCACTACTGCAGTCAGTTTGCATGCATGTGTGGATTGAATGGCATGAATCTGTGCAGTTTAATGTGTTTTTAAAGCAAAGACCTTCCAAAGACATAGCAGTACATAAATGACTGATTGAGTGATGATTCAAATACTAATTAAAATGTGTCCATTTTCTGTGCAATCATAGCTAGATTAGTGAATAGTGTGTGCAATTACACAGAAACTGGAAGACTGTCCAAATGTAAGTGGGTTCATTTAGAAACAAAAATTTAAAAGAGAAAAAAGAAAAAGAAGAATTGGCCTGAATCAATTATGAATAATTTACTGCTTTTGTGTGAATAAAACAAACTAAAATGTAATTGTGTAATCCATAAAAAAGTAACTGTAATCTGAATATGAGCATTTTAAAACATAATACAGTCTAATTAGCCTACAAGTACTTATTTTTTTGGAATCTGATTATGTATCCAGATTACATGTAATCAGTTGCTGCACTGAAAATGCTACCGAACATTTATACTGTTACTGCTCTGGAAATAAAAAGGTTAAATGAACATGTTTAACGCTTATTTGTGATAATAGAAGATAATGTGCATTGAATTGCAAAAATAAATATTGTCTTTGTGCTCTAATCTGACATTCAAACATGCTAGAGTAAATATACATTTTTGTAACGGTTACAAAACATTTTTCATTATCATTTTGAAGTTAATTATTCGTTTTCCATTCCATTCAACATCATTGCAAAACAGCGGCTCAGTGGATGATTGTGAAAGACAGAATGACTGCATCAACGTCTGAACTTTCAGAGCCAGAAAATTGAAAATTATGTAAGATCAGACAGCTCTGTAGGCCTATTCATTCTAATCAGTACTGTAGATCAGGCCGCTGACGGTGAAAGAAACCTGTTGCGTTACAACCACCAACAGCAATTCGATTGATTGAGAAATTGTGGTTTTTAGCTTCAGGTTCGCAATGACTTTGCAGACACCGGCAGAAAATGACAAGTTCTAAAGCAGGGTGTTGGATGGGCATCAGTAGGTGCAAACCTTCTTTTCACAATATAAACAGTATTTACTCATTTAATTTATTTAAAAGCACACGATTCCATTCCAGCGTGATGCTGCTGTGACGCTCTGAACCGGACAGAGTAGATGTCACAACTTTATCGCACAGGATAGTCCTCTGCTGAATCATAGCGCAGGTTCCTCCACCCATCTTACCCAATAACTGACAGCGTGGAAGATGAGGATGAGGATGAGGATGAGAATATATTGTGAATTAGCGTCTGATAGTTCAGAGACCGTCAGGGACAGACAGGCATGATGCGCGTGGACTCGCTGTGGCTGGCGGCTGTTGTCGTTTCATTACCCGTCCTCTCCCTCTGCGACCCCCTGTGAGTATCACAACACACACACTGCACTAGGATTGCACTCGCTTGACTGATTTGATGTTCCTCCTGATTTTAAACACCTTCTCTGATATCTGATGTGTGTGTGTGTGTGTTTAAAAATGTTTAAATAAGAATAAATGGATTTTAAATTAGCATATTAGTATACTTAGAAATATTTAATATTACAATTTTTATAAATTTAAAGTAATATTAAGTATTATACCTCTATTAATATTAATGCAAAATTAATGGTAGGTTTACTTTAACATTAATATATTTACATCATTTATATCACTTGTTGAGCTGTTGTCATAATTAACTGGATTTTTTCCCCTAAGTGCTCAAAATTTACAGGGGAAAAAAAGGCAAAAAGGCAAAACTTTCAAAAACTTAATCAAAAAGGGAATGTTTGCTCTAAATGTATGTTTAAATGAGGATAAAGGAATTTGCAAATTCTTAATTGGCATCTCTTATAGTTTAAATATACTTTTTAAATTTTAATATACTAATTAAATTTATTTTTAATAACTAATTCTAATATTACTATTAATAAATTAAATGTAATATTAAAATATATTAATATTAATACAATATTAATGATATATTTATTTTAACATTAACATAATTATATCATCTCTTAAAGGTGATATTTTTATTTGTTCCAGCTGTGGTAATAAATAGCTGAATTATTTATTCATTTATAGGAAAAGGCAAAAGGTTAAGGCAAAAAAAAAAAAAAAAAAAAAATTTAAATAAAGAAAGTACAATTATTCAATTTACTATTCAAATCAATATATTAATAGTAATATTAAAACAACAAATTAATCATATTAATACAATATCAATATTAATGTTATGTACAATATATATATATTTTTTTACGTTGATGTATTACTTTACTTATATCGCTTGCATGTGATAATTTACTGATAATGATAATTTACTGGAGTTTTAAAAATAAATGAGCTGCTCCACCATTACAGGATTACTACAGGATTGTTGTGTGCATTGTGTATTCGCTTTTGTAAAGAGATTATGACGGCTCCAACCAAATCACTAGAAACCGAATGAAATATATTTAATTTGTCTAATAAATACATTTTGGACAGCCCTCGTTTTCAGTAAATAAATCAAGTGCTGTATCTTTTGTAAAGGTGCTGAGACTAAGACACGTTCCTCCTAAATGAATGTTTTGTTCCAGCTACATTCTCTTGGCACCCAATATACTGAAGGTGGGGTCCCCAGATAAAGTGTTCGTGGAGGCGCAGGACTACTCTGGAGTCAGTCTGAATGTTCAAATCTCAGTGAGAAGCCCTAACGATAACCGCGTAGTGACGAGCGCTTCAGTTACTCTGACATCCGCCAAGAACTACCAGGATCTGGTCGAGATAGAGGTCAGGCGCTCCACTCACATCAAATGTTTTTGGGAGGAGGTTGTCAAAAATGTTTGAATGTAGCCGTGTTTTTAACTGTGTTAGCACAATGAATGCTAGTTTGCAGTGTTTCAGCGTGTTTTTTTCCCTCAGCTGTCAGTGTATTGTGTGTCTGTAGGTACCCGCTAATGCGTTTTCCTTTGAGAAAGGAGTGCAGCAATATGCCATCCTGCAAGCCCAGTTTCCACAGAAGCTGCTGGAGAAAAAGGTCATGGTGATCTTTCAATCTGGACACATAGTCTTACAGACCGACAAGACCATCTACACTCCAGACAGTACAGGTGCGCTAATATTTGCTGCGCTGAATTATAGTCCTCGCACCAAATTAGTCTCCTAATGCTTGTCTTCTCCCTCTAGTTTATTACCGGGTGTTTTCACTGAGTCCAGGCATGACACAGCCTGTGGAAAGTGGCGTCAGAGTGGAGATCTTGGTAAATGTGTATTAAAGTACAATGAGGTGCAAAACATGCCAGATTTTTGTCTCTTTGTGAAAACTTTCGTACTCCACAGTATTGTATGTGTACGTCTCGTGAATGTGTTTAGCTGTTTGTGTTCACGTTTTAATGCGTATTTATAAATGTTTCAACATCTTCAATGTTGGCAGACACCTGATGGCATCAGCCTTGAGAGCAAATCTATTTACCCCGGTGGAGGAATGGTGTCAGGAACCTTCAGCCTGACGGATCCTGCCAGGTGAGGACGAGTGAACAACCTGTTTGAATACTTCAAATGGATTGGAGATACTTAAAATTAAAACCTAATATTGTTCAGTCACTTTCCAAAAATGCAGTACAAATTATCATCTCATCTTTGTGCTTGTATTTGAAATTTTATTTTAAACGTCCTTTTATTTTCTTTGCAAAGAAAAATATTCAATGTGTTATTTAAACGAACATATTTTACCATTAGAAGAGACTAATTTTAATCAGACCAAATGTTTTTTTTTTTAGAATAATATAATACAATACAATACAATACAATACAATACAATATAATATAATATAATATAATATAATATAATATAATATAATATAATATAAAAAGCACCATTTGTTGAAAATCGTTGTACTATTTTTGTGGAAAGTACCTTATCTTTCAATAAGGTTGTGAAATGACAAATAATGACAAAAAAATAAATAAAAAATATGTATTTAATATTTGCTAGAAAATTAAGAAATTGAAAAATGACAGTTGAATTCAGACAAAGGTAGCAATTTGCTAAAGTTATCTTTATAATATAATATAATATAAGCAGCGATTATCGGGGTTCAATCGCTTTAAGGCGATTAAGCGCATATGAAAAAAGACATTACATATTATTTAGCAAGGCTGTAACCACCTAAATCAATTTTTTAAGCATTTTTGGCAAATCCAGATAATTTACTTTAGAAATATGATGACTTTTAATATTTATGACTTATAGTGGTCCGATCTCCATAAAACTTTGCATGCTTGTTTAGAATCACCGGTCACATGTGCTCACCTAGTTTTGTGAAGTTTTGAGTTTTTGTTTAGGCTTTATAGGCTTTGGGGTATATTTGGACACACCCCTTTTCTAAACGACCCTGTTATAATGGCTACCCAAAGGGTCAATTTTACATTTTTTTTTTTTTTTTTTGATAATTACTGACCTAGAGCGTCCAGAGAATTGTACTGCAGTGTTTTATTTTCTGATATCTCTCAATAAGATTGTAAAATGACAAATAATGACCTGGTGTCCAAATAGCCCAGGGCTGTGGAAACTTGTGGCGTGGCACCAGAACAGCCCACAGAAGAACTTCTCCAGTGAGTTTGAAGTCAAAGAATACGGTAGGTGTCTCTGCGAGCTATTGCGAAACAACACAAAGATATACCCATCTGCAATCCACTGATAACAACTCAGCTTCTTCCTTCTCCTCCTGCAGTCCTACCCAGCTTCGCAATCTCTTTGAGTCCACAGAAAGCCTTCTTCTATGTGAACGATGACAGTCTAACGGTCGATATTGAAGCCAAGTACAGTCTTTTTTTGTAGTATGGCTATATGCATGTTTCTAGCTAGCAAATATAGAGATACAGCAGCATTTCTTAATAAATGTTCAGAATATGTTAGCTATCAGTGTGTGTATCCTGAAGGTATTTGTTTGGAGAGACAGTCAATGGTCATGGATTTGTTGTATTTGGTGTGGTGACTGAAGAAAAAGGGAAGATAAGTATACCGGGCTCCTTACAGAGAGTAAAGGTACGACTACACACACACATGGCATGTATCCATAAAAACATCAGACTGACATCAGATTTTTTTATTTTTTTAAATGGAAAAGGAAACGCAAATCTGACCCTCATGAACACCATAAACCCACAAACACATTGTATGTGTTCATTATACCACACACACAAAGAATAATGAGTCTAATGAGATAGAATAATGAGATTTTCCATGTGTGGAGAAAAAGTTGACATATACACCAACAATCAGTGTGGATCTGATCAGCCACAGACACAAACTATTGGTTCTGCGTTGAATGTCAGATCTGGGATGGAAGTGGAACAGCAGAGCTGAGAAGAAAACACATCCTACAGACCTTCCCAAACATCATGCAGCTTGTCGGCCAGTCACTGTACGTTACAGTGAGCGTGTTAACCGAGTCTGGTAAGAACTAGACAAAGTCTGGTGAACAAAATTAGCATTTTTAGGCCTTGAAAACACGTAACTTGCATGTGTTTATTTCGGATTATTATTATACTTGTGTTTCAGGCAGTGAAATGGTGGAAGCACACAAGAAAGGCATTCAGATTGTGACGTCACCGTACACCATCCACTTCAGAAGAACACCACACTTCTTCAAACCTGGGATGCCCTTCGACATCTCGGTATAAAACATTGACCAGAAGCAAAAAACATAGTGGGAATATTGGGATTTATTATTTGCTCTAAATTACGCTTACTTCATTCTATATTTTCTGGTCTGGTTTTGCATAAAGGTCTATGTAACAAATCCTGACCAAACACCTGCTGAAGATGTGGAAGTGGAGGTCAATCCTGGAGGGGTCAGGGGTCGAACAAGAGACAACGGCATTGCGAAGGTTACAGTCAACACAGGCATTCAGATTGTGACGTCACCGTACACCATCCACTTCAGAAGAACACCACACTTCTTCAAACCTGGGATGCCCTTCGACATCTCGGTATAAAACATTGACCAGAAGCAAAAAACATAGTGGGAATATTGGGATTTATTATTTGCTCTAAATTACGCTTACTTCATTCTATATTTTCTGGTCTGGTTTTGCATAAAGGTCTATGTAACAAATCCTGACCAAACACCTGCTGAAAATGTGGGAGTGGAGGTCAATCCTGGAGGGGTCAGGGGTCGAACAAGAGCCAACGGCATTGCGAAGGTTACAGTCAACACTCCGGGAGGATCTTCAACACTGGACATCACTGTAAGACCTGCCATCATAACAGCATTGATGTTCAGTCAGTTTCACTGGTCATCTAGTGGAGAATAGATCAGTTAACAGATGTACAGTAAACAATGTATTTATTCTTTCCAGGCAAAGACCAAAGATCCACAATTAAGTGATGAACAGCAGGCAGTGAGGAAGATGACGGCTCAGGCCTACAAGCCCAAAGGCGGCTCCAACAACTACCTGCACATCGGCATCGGGGCTGCAGAGCTTCAGATCGGTGATTCACTGAAAGTCAGTCTGAACCTGGGAAGAAGTCCAGGAGTGAGAGATCAAGATTTCACCTACATGGTGATTGACAGTCATACTGTGATTCAAGCAGAGACGTTATTAAGCATGCAATCTGTTTTTATGTGGTTTGTTAAATGTTGTAAATGTATTCTCATCTGCCTCCTTTTCAGATCTTAAGTAAAGGTCAGATCGTTCAAGCAGACAGGTTCAAGAGGCAAGGACAATCTCTAGTGACTCTGTCTCTGACTGTAACCAAAGACATGGTGCCGTCCTTCCGCTTTGTGGCTTATTACCATGTGGGCTCATCTGAGGTGGTGTCTGATTCAGTCTGGGTCGATGTGAAGGACACATGCATGGGAACGGTAATTTAGCCCTGGTGACACAACACTATGAAGTAATATTCATTTGTTATTTTTTTATCTAATTACTTTGATCTCCCAGCTTAAAGTGGAAGTTCACGATCCAGACAGTGTCTATGAGCCCGGTGAAGACTTTGGCCTGAGAATAACAGGAGATCCTGGGGCCAAAGTTGGGTTGGTGGCTGTGGATAAAGGTGTTTATGTTCTGAACAACAAGAACAGAATAACTCAAACAAAGGTTTGTAGATCTGAATTGAATCTTTCTATTGTAACTGAAAAGAGGTAACATTTTCTTACATGTTCCTAAACATATTGCCTTTTTTCTATTTGACTTATTTGTTTTCCCAACAGATCTGGGATGTTGTTGAGTCACATGACATTGGCTGCACAGCAGGAAGTGGAAAAGACAGTATGGAAGTTTTCAGCGATGCAGGCCTGCTGTTTGAGTCCAGCCCTGCTGGAGGCACTGGCATCAGAACAAGTACTTGCATAATTGTTTCAAAAAGATCCATGTACAGACTTTTATAACCTGTCAGTGAATGAATCTTAGTAAATCTAAATCTAAATTAAGTAAACTGACATTGTTCTTTTCCAGATGCTGAGTGCCAATCTTCATCGCGAAGGAAAAGACGAGACCTAACCATTATAGATGTCATGAAGTCTCTAAGTAAGAAAGATGCAAGCCGTTTCATTCAATCAATTGATTGATTGATCAAGGTATAGCTAAAAAGTGGTTACAGATATGAGGATGTATTCTATCCAACTTTTGACCACCAAGGGCAGACCCCAGATTTCCCATGGATTCTTAGGGCATATCCCAAGGTTTGGGATTAGGTTTCATTTGAGAATAATAGCCAAGAAACTGCCATCAGCTCAGATGAACTGTTTGGCATATCTGGAATATGTGGGTAGCATTTGACCAGCGCTGTATCAAGATAGTTTGACACAAATTTGAGGATGGTACGAAGAAAGCTCTAGGATGAGTTTGAGGAACTTGGCATGTCCTGAGGAGTGAGAGGGCAAGGACTTTCTAGACCTCGTGGTTAAAACATTAGAGGTAGAATTGCACATGCAACTTTCAGCATTTGAGATAGAGACCTTAAATGTGGCCTGATAAAGGTTTTGCTTTCAAGGACTTTAGTTTGCTGGAGTTTATTGCCGTTTCTAAACGATGCAGTACTCGCTATGCGATGTCTGTTAGATCACAACACTGAAGTATTCACACGCACCGTAACAGGAATTTAAAAATGTGAAGGAAAAACGACTCAATAAACTAATGCATAGGTATAATACTCCAGGTATCCACATCTTGTCTTTGTGCTATGAATCTTGTTCTCTCATGTCTATCATGTTTTGTTGCCAAATTAAAAGCTGTGCTATGCATTTAGAAGAAACATCTATTAACTATATTTTCTAAAAATGTGTTTTTTAAGACTACAAATAATAATTTGTATTTGTTTTTATTAACATTTTACCAGATTTGACTACACTTCGCTCACTCTTATTTATTTTTTTTCCACTAAATGTTTTCACGAAATGTTTAGATTTCCATAAAATTATACACTCAAGATGTTTTTTCTAGAATTACTTTTGCTGCTGAATTATCCACTAACCTAGTTTATAATATCTATTTGTTCACATCTTCTAGTTTATAATGAAATAGTGTGTTAACACATAAAAGAGTGATCAACATATAGGTATTCTTCAGTGTTCAAGAAACAAATCAGCACCAGTATCAGTATCGACTGATACTCAGAATTTTGGTTTCGAAACCGAAATGAAATCGGTGCATCCCTACTCATCACCAAACAATGACAATTCAGACTAACCACATTTTCTGTAATCTTAAGCCTCGTACACACCGGGACGATTATCGCGCGCACTTATTGCCGACGTTTTTCATCGCATCTTTTGTATTCATACCCAAGCGATTTTCGCAGGTAATGAGCCGAGTGAACGTGCAAATTCACTCCCTGACATTAGATGGTGGTCGGCCAGTTTTTAACGCGCCATGTCAAACCAAAAAAACGAGCCCGAGGCGTTTTTTAAAAAATGACGCTTTTACGCCTCGCGTTTTGCGCGTCGGTGTGCACACTCACATTGGTGCCCTTTGTTTAGTCACGAGGCGTTAAACGTCGGCGAACAAGCCTTTAGGTTTGAAACATTTTTGTAACTTTTTATTGTTACAGCTTCTATAGCTTTATAAAGCTTTGTTCCAGTCTTATCCTCTCTGTCTGTTTTTTTTTCTTCTCTCTCTCTTTTATGTGATCTACCTCCAGCGAGCAAATATTCTGGCATTGAGAAAGAATGCTGTTCGGATGGACTGAAGAAAATGGATGATTCGAGATACACCTGTCAGTATCGGGCATCTTTCATTGTGGATGGAGATGAGTGCAGACAGGCTTTCCTGCACTGCTGCACTGAGATGGCCACCCATCTCGAAGAGTCAGTTGAAGAAGAGATTCTAGCCCGCAGTAAGAGCATTCTCAATAATAGTATAAAAATTTCAATTTAAACTCACTCTTGCAAATGTGCTTGGAGTCACATCGTACTTCAGGTGTGTCTTGAGCAGGGTCATTTACCCCAGAGATGTTACAAGTTTTGGTTCTACAATTGCAGAAACAGTTTCAGTTGGAAAAATACTTTGTAAAAAGAGTTGGTTCTGTTTTGTGTAAATATCTCAACCACTCGTTCACCCCCAGGTGAATGTGAGGAATTTGTGAACTCTGATGACATTGTGACGCGTACGCTCTTCCCTGAAAGTTGGCTTTGGGAGGAAGTGGTGTTGCCCAAATGTTCGTCACTGAACCGCCAGTGGTGAGTTTGACAAAGTTTCCAACAGTCAGTGCTCAGCCCGTGTTGTTCCTGTTTTAGTAAAAGATGATCTCTCTTTTAGTCAAACAACCACCTTACCCAGAGATGGACTCAAGCTGAAAGACTCCATAACTACCTGGGAAATCACAGCCATCAGCTTGTCCAGCACTCATGGTACAGACTCTTGTTGTAAATTCATATTAAAGGAATATTCAGAGCCATTTCCAATCTGGTGTATTGAATTTGTGGCATGCTGTTGATTGCCCCAGACAATAATTTCATTGCGTCACTGTACTGTTCGGTCTCACTGGAATAGCAATGCTCTAGGCCTGCAATACATGCTTTCTATAAGAAGTTGCTGTCTTTTTTCTCTACAAAAGGTATATGTGTGGCAGATGTCCAGGAGATGACAGTGGTGAAGAACTTCTTTATTGACCTAAAGCTTCCATATTCAGCCGTGCGCAACGAGCAAATTGAAATCAAGGCCATTATCCACAACTTGTACAGCAGAAGAGTAAAGGTCAGGTTGGAAGAATGATTTACCATGGCAGACCTTACCGGACAGGCCCTCAGCATAACGACAGAATATGCTTTGGCCACTATCAGCCTTCCTTTCTTCATATGGAATATGTGATTTTCATTTCTACTTGTAGGTACGTGTGGAGCTGATGGAAACCAAAGACATCTGCAGCCCGGCTAGCAAGAGAGGAAAGTTCCATACCATTGTGACAGTAGATGCTAAATCATCATACTCTGTACCGTTTGTCATCGTCCCATTAGCTTTGGGACGCCACGCCATTGAAGTGAAGGCAGCTGCTGCAGGACGTGGGAGTGATGGTGTGAAGAAAGATCTCCTGGTGGTGGTAAGAAAATGAAACCTTCTTGATCAAATAGCAAGACAATTCATTGCAGAGTGTAGGTTTGGCATAATATGAACAGAACCCGACAGATGACAAAGAAATGAAGTGGCATACATTCCCCACAGCTTTCCTCTAGGTTTAAAGACATCAGTGGAGTCATTGCAACCTTGCTGATGTCTAAGAATTCACACACAAATCTGAACTATATAGCACACACCCTTTGTTCTCTCTCTCACTCATTCTTCACTTAATTTCTTTAGTCTGAAGGCGTTTTGACCAAACTTAATGAAAATCTACAATTCAGTCCTTCTAAGAAAGGTAAGGGGATTCCAACAAAACACATACACACAAAGTCTTTTCAAGGGATAGTCCACCCCAAAATTAAGATTCTGTCATCATTTACTCACCTTCTTTGTTGTTCAAGAACGGCATGACTTTTGATCACAGAATTTATATTTGGGTTGACTATCCCAGTTAGTAGCTTCTGGAAATGAAAGTCAAGGATATGTTTTACCTTTATAATGGCATTTTACTTCGTGTTTTGGGGTTGTTGGAAGTGTTTTCTTCACATTCAGTGTTTTATGAATATTACAAGCTTTGTGACTTTTGTCTTGAACGCTGGTTAATTTCTGCCCCGGCTGTTAAGCGCCTCAGCGTCTCTCCTGGCCTCGGTCAGATACTAAATAAAGGCCACACCAGTCATCGAAATTCATGTCCTGTGTGCACAAATGAGAGTGAAGTACGAATGTACAGTTCTTGTGTTTCTGGAACAGGTGGTGAACATGTGGAGGTTATCAGGAGCCTAATACTGAGGGACCAGGCACCCAACACACCTGCGAAAACATATGTATCAGCAATAGGTGACTCTTCAAACATCTGATGTAAGTTTGTAAAATAAAAAAAAGGCATCGTTTTTACCAGTATGTCAATCTCTTGTGCACAGGAGATACAATCAGTATAACAATAGAGAAGGCTGTTAGCGGCCAGGCCATGGGTTCCTTGATTATCCAGCCTGGTGGTTGTGGGGAGCAAAACATGATTGGCCTAACGATGCCCGTCATTGCAACGTATTACTTGGACAAAACCAATCAGTGGCACACCGTGAGCGCTGGGCTTAGGCAGACAGCCGTTACGTACATCACGAGAGGTAAACTAAACACTGCAAAGTCAACTATTCTGCTCCTAAACTTTTGTTTCGTAGAGTATGCCCATCTTATTGTGTTGATGAACAGGTTACAATCAACAGCTGGCATATCGTAAAAATGACGGGTCCTATGCCGCATGGATTCAACGTCAAAGTAGCACCTGGTAACTAATATATTTCTCAATAGTTCTGCATGGTCAGTAAGAACTGTTAATCAGGAATCAAGACTCATTTTTTTTTCCTCCTAAAGGTTGACAGCATATGTTGCTAAAGTATTTGCCATGGCCAGTAACATCGTCAACATAGACCAGAATGTGATCTGCTCTGCTCTCAAGTGGCTCATACTGAACAAGCAGTTACCTGATGGCGTTTTCAGAGAAGATGCCCCTGTAATTCATGGAGAGATGAATGTGAGTGAGACCCGTTTCAAAATGAAGGGACAGTTCACCACAAAATGAAAAAAAAATGCTCTTCTTTTACTCACCTTCATGTCATTCTTAACCTGAATGACTTTCTTTCTTAACTGGAGCACTAATGGAAAAATTCAAGTCATACTTCAAATGTGCCAAAAAGTAGTCCGTACAACTGATGCGCTGTGTTTCTCTTAAGCCCATAAGAGATTTGTTCAAGGAACAAACTAAAATTCAAGATATTTACTATAAATTTCACAACACCATGGCATTTTGATGCAGCAACTTTGAAGCTATAAGCTACTCTTATATCTCTATATGGGGCAAAAATGACAAGTTTTTTTTGCTGCTATTGCCAATGGTCAAATAATCCCACCCAAAACCACTGTTTGAGTTAGAGAGGAGTATTTTCTCAGCAGATTAAGCTGGAATATGAAGAAAGCATTTCATCATTGAAAATATTCCACAACAGCATTACCTGCAAGCATTCATTTCACATTTCACTACTTCACAAATAAATGTGTGATGTGTGATCACACTTACCATCTGCAGGCAAATGTGACAAAATACTATGAACGGTAATAATTATGATAAAACATTCATAAACATTAGCAAACAGGCCAAACCGAAGTAATTGCATAAACCTCTTTTTATGGATAATTCTGTGATATTGAAGTGTAGTGTTGTACTGAAACTGGCGTAGTAGATGGCGCTCATCCTCTGTGGTTCTTCTGTTTTGCTTTGTTGGTAAGTTTTGAGTCTCCGCCCACACAGAAGTCACTCCCAAATATCATCCAGAGAAGAAGCTTGTTAGTGGTCAGCGCTGCCAGTTCACGTAGGGACATTTCTTCGTTGCCGGAAGTTTATCTGGTGGAATTCTATATTGTTCCGGTTCCCATTGCAATGAATGGATTTCAAATAATAGAAAAAAGATCTGCACACTGTTATTCTCCCTTTATTCAAAAAAAGTTAAAAATAGCAACGTTTCGGTCAAAGACCTTCGTCAGGCAAACACGCATACAAGCAAAGGCAATAGCTCAATCAGTACTCAGATTTAAACAGAGTTCCAATTGATGACACCTGTTAGTAATCAAAGTCAATCATGTGAACAGCTATAGTATATCACATTTAAAACAAGACAACCAAAAAAAATATATATATCCCCAACACCAAAACACTTTTTTTTTTTTCACCCCTTTCTTTAAATGAATGGATTTCACGCACAAAATTTTTGGTAAATGTGACCACACCTTTACTTATTTCTGATATCACTATTTCATCACTGTGCACAGGGGAACGTACATGGGGGAAATTCACAAGCATCCATGACGGCTTTTGTGCTCATTGCCCTGCAGGAGGGGAGGGGCATTTGTGCCGGCCGAATCTCAGTGAGTCCTGCAAGGCTTTGAGTTAATATGCAACCCTTGAAAAAGCTAATGTTTCTAGCTTAATTTATTTATTTATGCCACTCAATGTAATTTATTCTCTTAAATCACTCTTTTTTTTTTTTTTTTCCTCTTTTAGAGTCTTGACAGTAGCATAAATAAAGCCATTGTGTACCTCAGATCTGCGTTACATGGTCTGACAAATCCTTACGCAGTGGCTATGACATCTTATGCTCTTGCCAATGGAAATGCACTTGACAAACAAGTCCTGTTGAGAAAAGCCTCTGCAGGTAAAGATACAGCCATCTCTTTTGAATTCATGCAAACAGTTAATTTAACCTGTTCAGAAAAAGTGTGCTTTGTGTTTACTTGTGCTTAAATGTTCAAGTGTCAATGCCACACCTATTTCAGACAGCATTAACATTTCTTGTTTTACCTGCCTAGGTACAGTATCAAAGCTAAATAATTAAGATGCATAACAACATGACATTTACGTTGCATTTCATTCAAAAGCATTGAAGACAAAGATACAAGCTTATAAGGGAATGCATGATGATTGGCATGAACAAATCAACACAATCTAAAACTAAAAATCAACAAGTATAAAATCTAATTCTTTTTCTCATCTGTTCTCCATAAACCAAAAGCAAAGATGCTTTGGAACAATCTGTATGGTGAAAAGTGCTATACAAATTAAACTGAACTGAATTAATTCCATACAGATGGAAGTCACGTGCCTGTCCCTGGAAGCAGTAGCTTTACTTTAGAGGCTTCGGCCTATGCGCTTCTGGCCCTTGTAAAAGCTCAAGACTTCCAGAGTGCAGCTCCCATTGTAAACTGGCTCAACAACCAGAGGCAGTACAGCGGAGGATATGGCACGACTCAGGTTTGTGTACATCCAACATGCACATCTGCATTGCATATCTGTCCACATGTTTAATATGCAACATTTAAGAAAAGACCATAAACAATTTAAGACCAAAAAAGTGAAGCCTACACATGAAAAACAGTTCAAACTTGTCTCCTCCATTCCAGGCCACCATCATGGTGTTTCAGGCTGTAGCTGAGTACAGGATTCAAGTGAAAGACATAAAGCAGTTAGACCTGGAGATGACAATCCGAGTGGAAGGCAGCCGGCAGCCGATTGTGTGGAAGTTCAACAAAGAAAACTCTCATCTCACACAAACAGAACAGGTGAGTTTGTACTGAAAGCTGACACTGGAAAACACAGGTTTCACCATTTTAATGTCATCAAAGGGGGTGTTAATAATATGAATAAATTCCCATGTATTTCGTATGGTCAGATATAAATTACCATTCAGGGCTTGACAATAAGGATCGCATGATGGCCCGGGGCCAGCATGAAAGACATATGGGACAGTTGACGGAATTGACATTGCCATGAAAGTTTATCATTTGCATGTTTTGTCAATTTTAACATTTAATATTTTATACATTCAAGAACAGGAAGACGTGAAATACTCTTTTGTGTCTTCTTGGCTTGAATGAATACATACATGCAACATTATATCAAAATACCTGTTTTGGTGAGTATTCACTTAAACATAGTCAGTTATGCGAAAATAAAAAGTTGAGAAAAACAAATGTGTATCATTATAGTGTATAGATGTATTAGGTCTTAAAGTGACAGCAGCCTAACATACCTGTTGCTGTCTGTCATTAATGTTAATCAAACAAGGAATTTAACACGGATCAATCTATATAGAATTTTTACAGTGAATACTTATACCATGTTATTTTACATGTGATTACTTTATTTCACTGTTATCTAAAATGTTGGGTTTTAGCAGGGCAAATTTTGGCAGGGCAACTAAAAATGTGAAACAAAATCCTCTACGTATGCATTTATTTATGTTACACATTCTAGCTTTAGTTTCAATACAGGAAGTCACTGCAGTCATATTGGTTTAAGATGAAACTTGTATTTTAAGTCTAATATTGATCAGTAACATTTAATATTTTTTATCAAGATGACAAATTTTATATATGCATTTATTTTGTATTTTATCAACAGATTCAATCAAACAGGCAGATCACCATCAGTGCCAAGGGTTCTGGAGAGGCCTCTGTAACTGTGAGTGACTGAAAAAGCTATAATTAGAGATAAATACAGAAAATATAAATACATCGGACCTTAGATACTGTCTGTGTTTTGTCCTCTGCAGGTTGTGACTGAGTACTATGCAAAACCAAAAGAAAGCAAAAGCACTTGCAAGAACTTTGAGCTTGCTTTGACTTTTGAAAGGGATAATAAAGGTTATATTTTATTAACATTTTGCTGATCATAAATACAGTATAATTTTTATTTAAGTAATTTATGCTAATAATGCTAATAATTTAATGCTGCTCTGTCACTGGTGTCAGGAAAATGAAGCCCTGTTTTTATTATTATTATTATTATTTATTTATTTTTTACTTTTGCTTACAGTATAAAATGTTATAATAATTGTAATTTAAAGAAATTTTTTTAATTGTCATTAAAATAATATTGATGATCCTAAAATTGGCTACATTTTCTTGATGCAAAACAAAATATGATAAAACAAAAGTTTGCTTATTTTTGGGTGAAATATGCCTTACAGGTTTTGTAATATTTGCCCGTTACTATCTTGTGTACATTCACGTTTATTTATTTGGCACATTAATTATCCAAATCAACTAACAAATACAGAAAGATAACAGAAAATTTGTCTTTCTTTTTTTTTTAGTAACATATCAAGGAGCAACTGAGAGTTACAAACTCGTTATCAATACCAGGTGTGCAAATATGTGCCATTTCCATCACGTTTCTGCCCTAATCAACTGAATACACAATGCTATCTTTGTACAGTGAATAATCCTTGAAAATGATCAAATGTATTACTATGTTTAGTTTAACCAACATTGTCCACTCCAAGGTTTTGGCAAGAATTGGCTGCTGTGTGTATTTTTTTCAACGTTATAAAAAATATTCTCTCCTGTCCCAGTATAATCAGATGGAGGGAGAGTTTAGGAGATCTGTCTGAAACCCTTATTTTTGCAGTGCTGGTAGTGCTATAGAAAGCTGATGTTTGCTTTGATGACTCCACAGATATCTGTCTGCTGACAGAGATGCCACCATGTCTATATTGGATATATCATTGCTGACAGGATTTGTTGTGGATGAGAATGATCTTAAGGCGGTATGCATCACGTTTTCATTATTCACATTTACTTTTGACAAAATGAAATTATGAACTCCAGGGGCTTTTAATCGCAAAGTGCATATAGTGTCAGTCCCAACAAATTGCATTTTTTTCCACTACAAAAAGTGGAAAAACATGGACTATGTACGCCAACCGTGAAAAATGTGGTAGTAGCAGACTCTTTCTGTTATATTTCTAGTAACGTCCAATCACAACTAATTATATTATAATATAGTATATTATAACTATAGCAATCATAAAATTTTTGTATATTAAAACATACTTTAACGTGAAGGTGGATTGTCTCAATATTGCTTTTTTCTGACATTTCTGTGATTAAATTGTTTGTTTGATTTTCTCACCATTTCCATGAGTGTCACAGTGGTCACATTGTCAAACTCTCCAATACTAACTTTTTGTTTCTGTGTTTGTAGCTGTCAACTGGACATGACAGGATGATTCAGAAATTTGAAATGAACAAGCAGCTTTCAGAGCGAGGATCCCTCATCATCTACCTGGACAAGGTCTCTGTGTCTGTTTTACAGTGAAAAATACTAAAATGAAAGTGTTGTAA
>NW_015637670.1:63971-76066 GCF_001515625.1 Sinocyclocheilus rhinocerous | reverse complement strand
TACTAAAAAGAAAGGGTTGTAATGTAAAAAAAAAAAAAAAAAAAAAAAGTATGTGTGTGTGAGGGGGGGGGGATGTATCAGGCTTGCTAAGTGAGGCTATCATCAAGTTGGCTAATTACTATAATTAGTAATTATTGTGAGAATGATTACATAAATTCTATTAATATTGTCTATTGTTATTAAAATGCTTTTGGGTAACACAAGTAAATCTGCAAGCCATTCGATTTGGTCAGTCAAGCATTTAAATACATTTTAGCATTTCTGTATAGTAAACGTACAGATTAACTCTCAATGTACCATTTAAGTAGTTTTACTATGATTATATAGAGCAGCAGCAAGCGCATTCACCATTAGGTTGCTATTAGTGATGGGAATTCCAGCTCTTTTCAGGGATTCTGATCATTTGGCTCAGCTCAGCAAAAAGAACCTGCTCTTTCGGCTCCCAAAGGGCTCTTTATTTAGTACCATTTGTGGCTTTTAGAATTCAGCCAAATTTGTCAATGTTTTGATCAATGCCTGGTATGTGTGCACAAATATAATGAAATTATTCAAAGTAATTAAACTAAACCATTAAAAAAATTAAATTCAAAACTATAAAATGCCACATAATATTCAGTTTTGTTAAATCACACTATAATTCAAATTTACACAATTCAAATAATTTTGTCTTATTAAATTTATGGCTCCATAAACCTTTCTGAAATACCATAATTTTTAATTATTTTTGGTATAAAAACAAAAAAAAACCTTGTAAATAACTTATGTATATGTATGAATAATTTATGTAAAAACATAAAACACTAGTTTATAGACTAGTTGCCATGGCTCATAGCCCATAGACTAGTTGCCATGGCAATCGATACATTGTATGCAAATTACTTGTAAAGGTTGTGCTGTCTATTTTTGCTGCGCTAGCAATAAACACGTTGAATAGAATGCACTATTAACATGCTTGTCAAAAGAATATCAAAGTAGGCTTTTATTAAACATATCAAGAAGTGAATTTCTCACCTACGGCTTTAAAACAGATATATGTTGGACATGATTCAAGTTAAACGCACAAAAGCAGGCACACGGACACTTCATATTTAGTAAATCTTACTGAAAATGGCCGATTAAGCAGTTTATATTCTGACATCTTTTTCTAGGTTTTGTTATATATATATATATATATATATATATATATACGCAAATTTTTATATTTATATGTGAAGTAGTAGTATGGGTATTAGCATGCTATAAGGTGTCTGCTGTTTGCATTTCCACTCTCTGCAGATTTCTCATACAAGAGAAGATAGGATTTCATTCAGGCTGCACAGAATAATGAACGGAGGCTTCCTTCAACCAGCAGCAGTCACTGTATATGAATACTACTCTATAGGTATGAAGCTGATGTGCATGCAAACATGTAATGATGGTTTAAGCAATCACACTTGCGTTTTTGGTCTGACTTACAATGAAACAGGCCAAACTCATTTATAAACTAAAATTCCAAAGACTAAAGGCTGATTTATACTTCTGCGTCGGACCTACGCCATAGGCTACGCGTCGGTTTTCATTTATACTTCTGCGTCGACGTGCAATTACACATGCAGACCGCTATTCTGCAGTGTCCATGGGCATGTTGCTGGTGTAACCAAAAGTATCAAAGCAAAAGCCGTGATGTGATGGCGGCAAATAAAGAACAGATCATTTATTTAAAACTACATAAAAGGAGACGACAACGGAACAGGAGAAGATGGCTCTCTTTCAATCTCCACAAGGACTTGTACCATGGCAGAACAGCATTGTTTGTCGCGGACAACTAAGTGATGTATAATGCTATGTTGTATAATAAATGATAAGACACTTGTTCTTTGCTTTGTTTATTTTAAATAAGAAGGTGTAACATTAAAGTATATTAAAGTGCAAAAGACACACACAAAACTCAAATACATACAGAGGGAAGGGTTCTAGCAGACCAATCACAGCGCTTGCGGTCCGCATAGAATTGAGGCATTGTTACATTTCTGGAGAGGTGCACGTCAGGCTGCGTCGTAGGCTATGCGTGCTACTTTTCAACGCAGAAGTATAAATCAGCCAACACCCAAGAGTGCTTAGTTCCAGTCTGAGGCAGACGCTGAGATGGCGGCCGTGTTTGAATGGGCGGTCTAGAGCAGGAGGCTAAGGAAGTACGCTTTCTTGACGCCCCTATCTCCCAGGTTGGTGTCTTTGACGACACGGTGGAAGAAGTTGCGCAGCAGTTCTCCACGGTTAAGCAGCAGATGGAAGTCTTCAAACACATCCTGCCTCTGCATGGGTCAGACCCTGGTCCTTCACCCCCAAAGCAGCAGCCTTCATCTGCTCGTCACCGTGGAGAGCCTTGACCCTCAAACTCATGCTAACGTGTCAGAGACCAGGATTGGTTTGTGGCAATAGACCTGAAGGACGTGTACTTTCATGTCTCGATCCTTCGAAGGCACAGGCCATTTCTTCAGTTTGCCTTCGAAGGGCGGGCATATCAGTACAGGGTTCTTCCCTTTGGGCTCTCACTGTTTCCTCGCGTCTTCATGAAAGTTGTGGAGGCTGCCCTTGCCCCACTCAGGAAAGTGGGCATTCGCATTCTCAATTACCTCGATGACTGGCTGATTCTAGCTCACTTGCGAGAATGGGTTTGCGATCATAGGGACATGGTCCTTGATCATTTAGCCTGACTGGGACTTCGGGTCAAATGGGAAAAGAGCAAGATCTCACTCGTGCAGAGTATCTGTTTTCTCGGCGTAAAACTGGACTCAGTCACTATGACAGCACGTCTCTCAGAGGCTCATGCTCAGTCAGTGCTGAACTGCTTAAGAACACTCAAGAACAGGACAGCGGTCTCGCTCAAACATTTTCAGAGGCTCCTGGGGCATATGGTGTCTTCAGCTGCGGTCACGCCGCTGGGACTGATGCATATGAGACCGCTTTCAGCTCTGACTTGATACCGAGTCCCGAGATGGGCATGGCAACAAGGCACACATCGTGTGAACATCACACCAGAGTGTCGCCACAGATGTTTCCAAAACAGACTGGGGTGCTGTATCCAATGGGTGTGCAGCTTCCGGTGTCTGGACCGGGTCCCCGGCTACATAGGCATATCAACTGCCTAGAGTTGTTGATGGTGCTTTTGGCCTTGAGAAGGTTTCAACTGCTGAACCAAGGATAGCACGTGTTCGTCTGGATGGACAACACAGCAGCAATTGTGTACATTAACCACCAGACTGGTGTTTGCTCCCATCCCATGTAACAACTCGCCCACCATCTCTTACTATGGAGCCAGCACAGACTCAAGTCTCTGCATTCCACTCACAGCCCAGGTGACCTCAATTGTATAGTGGACTCCTTCTCATGACAGGTCATGCTCCGAGGCAAGTGGAGGCTTCAACCCCAGACATTCCAGCTGATTTGGAGTCGATTCGGCCAGGCACTTGTAGATCTGTTTGCCTCGCCAGAATCCACCCATTGCCAGTTGTGGTATTCCCTGACTGAGGCCCCCTTTGGCCCAACAAGACTTGGTTCTCGGCGCTTGTGCTATTGGCATCAGCCCCTCCCTGGCAGGAATGGACCCTGAGGAGAAACATTCTCTTCCAGGGGAAGGGCACAATTTGGCACCCGCGCCCGGAGGCGACCAGAAGGAATTCAGAGACATTTCACCTGCTGTGGTGAATACTATTATGCAGTCCATGGCCCCCTCTACGAGGCGGCTGTTCGACCTGAAGTGGCACATTTTCGTGAATTGGTGTTCTTCCCACAGGAGGGATCCTCGGAGATGTGGCATCGGTTCTGTGCTATCCTTCCTCCAAGAGGGCCTGAACAGGCACCTGTCTGCTTCTACACTTAAGGGCTTAAGGTGTATGTGGCTGCGATTGCAGCGAATCATGACACTGTAGATGGCAGATTGGTACACTGTAAGATCCAATAGTTTACTTTACTTACATTTAATTAGTTATCTTTACTTAGTTGTTAAACTTACTAGGTTTTAATAAGTTGCAGCTACTTTCAAGGCAAATAAGACAATTTACTTACTGTTTTGAGTGACACTTACTTTAAATATTCAAGTAGCCACAAAGGAACCAATGACATTAATAAACCAGTGAGAGGCAGCAGTGCACTAATATGTTGCTAATGTGCAACATAACAACAGAAGAAGAAAAGAAAAATAGTCTTAATAGACTTTTCACCCATTTCCTCAATGTCTGCAGTTATCTTTCACTAGTTGCATTCACTCGTTTCCCAAAGTCATCTTGAATGTTGAATTGTCAATTAATCTGAAATATTTGAGAGAACATCACATAAGCTAACTTCATAAATTGATGTTGATTTTCCTAAAATGTGTGTGTTTTTTTTTTTTAACTCACCATTATACTGATTAGCGTTCCCTTTGGTTGGGCACTTGGAACTTCGCTTATGTTATTATAATTTTTTGTTCTTGTTAATGCAGCAATGCATTATGAAGTCAGAGTTTTTTGATTTCAAGGGAAGAAAGTAAAAGTTGGTAGCTTTTCAACAATGACCTATCTTCTAATTAAAGCATTTGTGTATTTTTTGTGTGTTTAATAATGAACGTTTTCATAAATACCTCGCCATGCCTCTAATTGGTTTTATATAATCCTTAAATAGTGTGTGGTAATATGCTGAAGTCACACACAGACTTAAACATTCAGAAAGTGAATCACAACAATGGTAACAATTAAATTTCATTTATTTTCATTAATTGTAACAATAACCATTTTATTTGCTCTTTTTGTTGTGCTACTATTGACACAAGACAGCAAATAAAATTGGCAAATAAAATCAACAACTGTAAAACAAAGCAACTGCATAATTTATTCTGCCGCAATGCACTCTGGGAGTTTATGAGTAGATATAATAAGTCATGAGTAAACCAACATGAAAGAATCAAGTACCCCCTACAGTTATTTTTTAGTTACTAGAACTCTCGTGTAAGTAAACTATACTAACTAAGCATTTGTCAGTACAACATACTATTCCTATTTCACTTTACTTCGTTTTTTCAAGGCAATCGGTTTGCATGCTTTTTTTTAAGTACGTCCACCTAATTAGATTTTACACTGCTCTCTGTGAAGACGGCCTTCCTGACTACGCTCACTTCTGCAGTCACTGGATGCAATCCTGATGGCCTGTCAGGCCAGAGGCTTACCATGCCTAATGGGAGTGAGGGCTCACTCGAACAAGGAGAAATTGCTGCTTCGTCAGCTTTAATGAATGATGCCTCTCTAGCTGACATTTGCAGAGCTGAAACCTACACCTAATACATTTGCCAGATACTACAATCTGCGGATGGAACCAGTCTCATCCAGAGTCTTGAACGCTAGTTCTTAGACTCAGGTGACTGGTACGGTGTAGAGCTTGCATACGGCGCGTCCCCCTGTCTCAGGTGGCATATGTGCCCATTGAGCCCAGTTCAGTTCCTTCTTATGAACTCTGGGCTACCTTTCCATCACTTAAGCACTTTTTATATGGCTGAGTTCGGCGGAGGAACTCGCTGTTAGAATACATTCCGAGGTAGGTTCCCTTGAGTGTCCTTTCGTTATGGACTAGTGCCCCGTATGTAGTGGCTCCCCTTGGTGGCCCCATATGTGTATTATTCCACTAGTCTCGCGTAGCCAGACCTTCAGACTGACGGCAGAAGGTCTGGGAACCTTGGCCGCTTTGAATGGCAAGGACCGCCTAAGAGGCTATATGACTGGCAGATAAATCAACCAATCACGTTTCGTTTTGTGCTGCGTCATGTTTAGGGGTGTGGAAATGTCCCCACAATAACAGACTGTGTAAAACTTGGACGTATTTTAAAGATTCTATGTGGCGAACTTTAAATATTTCACATACTTTTGAAAATCCAGCGTTTGATAAGCGCTCATCGCTTTCTTCAAACATGAAGGGGTTTGGCATCATGGCATATTTGTTTCCAGGCAGAAAGTTAAAAAATGCGACACGCACGTCTCCCGGAAATCCTGTATAATTCAACCAATCTGATGATGACTTCAAAACTCCCAAACTGTTTCCAATTTTATGTGCCGTATGCATCAGACTTTCAGCCAACAGTCCGTGGTCGTGACGTCTGAGGCTGAGACTATTATTCCACTGACTTGTCCCTTAGTATTCAGTGTCTCCCCTAGACAGACATTGATCTGTCATGAGGTTCTCTACTTAGGAGTTCTCCCCTTATGCGGAGCCCATAGAATCTTCCCTATGTGGTGCTTCCTCCTGTACGTCCATAAGTTGATCTTCACGTTTTAGTTCCCCTCCATAGTGTTCTTTCCGCCACCAGGGGAATGGATGCTTTCCCAGCGTTAACTACCAAGACTTTCAGACGTTACTTATTCTGTTTTCCTAACAAAATGAGGCTGAGGTGACCTCCAACTTCTTGGCGGCTCTCCCAGATGTTGGAGAGCGAGGTCATAAGTCTTGGGGGTTGGAAGGTTACGAGGAGGAGAGGTGCATTTGGTTGTGACACGCTGGCTTGTCAACATCTGCGAGTGAAAATAGCTGCACGGCGTAACTTATAAATTTATTAGGCAGTCTATTAGCGAAAGTGGTTTTCTCCCTGTAATCAGATCATGTACATAAAAGCAAATGTATGAAGTAAAAAATTATTATCATCCAAGTATTATCATCCAAAGTAAAGGTATTAAAACATACATATCTACTGAATCCTTATTAAACAACGTGTCATTATTTTTAAATTATCATTGTAATTTAAACAAACTAATTTATTACATACACTGAAAAATTCACAGTGAGCCACTGACATTTTACTCCTTATAACTATGATTGTTTTGACATTACTTTCACGGCTGACTACTTTAATATCTCTGATGCTGCAGCACAATGAATGCTGTGTGACCCATGTAATGCCATTCTTCCATGTTTAGAAAATCGCTGTTTGAGGTTTTATCATCCAACCCGGAAGGAAGGAGCTCTTCAGAAAATCTGTAAGAATGATGTCTGTCAGTGTGCCGAAGGTAGTATATTTAATTGTAAAAGTAATTCTAAAAAACTGCAAAGAAGACATACAAAGATATATTGTTAATCAACAGCAGGTTAATTTCTCTCTCCGTTGCTGAAACAGAAAACTGCAGTCTTCAAAAGAAGGAGAAAATTCTTGAGGCTCACCGTAATAAGAAAGCCTGTGAACCTAAAATAAATTACGGTAATTGATTACATGTGTGTGAATGTTTTGGTGCAATGAGTGAGAATGTTTTCTTTTTTTTTTCTATATAATTATTAGTTAACGTGGCAATCAGTAAGATACTACATCAATCTAATCCTTTTTTACAGTTTATAAAGCTTTAGTTTTGAGAGAACATGAGGATGCCTTAACGGTCAATTACGATATGAGGATTGAACTTGCCCTCAAAACAGGTATATCTCCTCACTCCAACCACAGTATGTAAACAATTGTAAATTCTGTCCATTTAATGTTCTGCTTATTTCAGCAGTAAGATGTAAAGTGATTTACAGATGTTCTGCTGATAACTTGTATAAGTTTAATCCATACAAAAACAAGCTAATCACGTCTGCTCTTAATGGTCTTATCAGACACTTGTGATTTTGTTTTGTTATGTTGTATCAGTACTAACTCAGTGCCTCAGAGGAAGGGAGAGAAATTCAAACATGTCACATGTCATACATAAATTTGTGTAGGTCCAGAAATCGATGTGGAGGGGAAGCAGCGTACTTTCTCCTTACAGATCTCTTGCAAAGAAGCTTTGGATCTGAAGCGAGGTGAGAGCTATCTGGTCATGGGCCAGGCTGATGATGTCCAACTAGAGGGCAGAATGTAAGTGCATTTGACCTGGGATCCAAAGTGTGTATGTCCTGATATGAGAATGTGCATCTGTATTGATAAGAGAGCTTGAAATATGAAACACTTTTTGAATAGTCAAATGTATACAAACCGTCTCTTTTAAATACAGTTATATTTACTGCTTACATGCTGGTATGGTGTAGGATTAACTTTGAAACATTTTTTTCACAGATAAATTGCTAGAAATAATTACAAAGACATTGAATCAAACACATTTTTAAAGTAAAAAGACTGAAGTAGTATTTTCTTGTAAAACATACTCTATTAACCTTTTTATTTACAACTTTGAATCATTCTTTACAGTGCTGTAAAGCAGATAACACTGACTTTTGCAAATATGCCTCGTTCTATAATAAACCACTTTTGCCTGTTTACACTTTAGTTTGTCATGTAAGCCCCTCTGTGACATGCACTTCCTCTGATGTCTCCTCAGCGGTCAGTATGCTCTGGGCGAGAGGACGTGGTTGGAGTTTTGGCCCAGCTTGGAGCAGAGCAAGACTAGCACTGAACTCAGAGAAAAATACAACGGCATGTTGAGTCTCCAGCAGGATCTGCGCTTCGGCTGCAGCTAATTAGTCAGATGCCAGACTATTGCTTTGCGATGCTCATTGACAAAATGAAATGTTATAAAACAGAAAAATCAGTGTCGCTTCATTTACAACTTTAAATGTATGTTAAACATGAGTTATGAGTTAATTTTGACTGTTGCTTTTTTAGTAATTGTCCTGTTACTCAGCGATTAATCAATGTATACCTAAGCATGACTTGTTTACACACCACCATTCCAAAAGCAGTGTTGTGACACACACATGTCTAAGCAAATATCCATAATAAATATGGTCAAGCAAGATCATCTGTTCTGATCATCCCCTTATTCACTATCCAAAACAACAAACTTTTAGAAGGTACTGATTTCTTACTGATGCGGAAATGCAATTTTTGAACTCAGATTATAATTGATTAAATACTTTTTACTTCAGAGTAACCTTGTTGTGCAAGTTCAATTTTTCCAACAATTCAAGTTCAGCAGGATGTAAAATTAAAATCAAATAAATGTAAGCAAAATAGCATCCTTCTTTTTGGAGAGAAATGTGCATTTGAGTATAGCGCAGCACATCAGACTGTAGTTCATCACCTCATAGTGACACTGAGCACAAATAATACTGGTATAGAAAGGTCAGAATGGACTTTGTGGAATGAGTGCACATGCAGTAAGTCCATTTTTAATGCTCTTTTTTTGCAGTTTTTCTGCAAAATAAAGGTGGGGAAATTCTATTAGGCGAACATGTTTGACATCAGTCACATTTTTGTACAGTTCATCAAAGTTTGCATTCTTGACAGTCAGCAGTATGTAAATTCTAAGGGAGGTTGTCTATATTTATGCCTGCACTCATCCTCCAAAGATCCACAGGTAAAACACTTTATTTGTTGGTTTTGTGGGGGGGTTTTTTTTACTCTCCCTTTTTGTTTAAAAAATGAGCAGTGAGACTATCACAGCTGAAGACGCACCTGTTCTGCAACCAACTTGAACTGCAAATACCATTGAGGGCACTTCTTATGAAAATGCTGCTGTAAAAATGTTTCTTTCACTTTTCTGCACTTTCACTTCTGTACTTTTAGCATACTCTTGAAACATTGCGGTACTGCGAGTACTGTTGGCCCTTGCATAATATTGCATTTGATGTTTCTCATTTTTAGCTGCTTTCTGCTAAATGAATAAATGTAAATGCAATTATCCCTATTGCTTAGATGCTGAATAAAACTTTGGTTCTGTTTTAATTCAAATAAGGGGTCCTAAAAACTGAAACATTAACTGAATCTGACACGTGTTGTTCAGGTTTTGGGTTGATGGTGAGCCAAATGATGATAATGGAATGGAAGACTGCACTGACCTGAACTGAGGCCTGCAAAATCTGTCTTGAACAACTGGAATGATCTGTCATGCTCACTGAATAGAAAAGGGGTTTGTGAAAGTTCCACCCCTAAATTTTGTGATATTTCATGATGTGTTCACTTTTATGTTACAGACAATAATAAAACATTAATAAAACAATAATAAAACAATAATAAAACATATTTTTATGCAATCGTGCCATGTCACTGCCAGCTGATTTCATAAATCTCCATCATGATATCCATTTTGTTTTATTATTGTCTGTAATGTACAAAATGTGGATGTACAGATGAAATTTGTTAGAAGGTAACTGTAAACTAACAACTAATAAACTCACAATACACAGTTTTTCATATAGTGAATAAGTATCAGCTATTATATGTATTCATATACTATCTTAGTAAATAAATGGCAGAACACTGAGCTCTACATATACACAGAGTAAATGCCTGTGTGAATATCCTGTTGCCACCCATTTGTGTAAACATGTAAACTGAAACATGAAGGCATCTTTTGAAGGCATTTTTCCTACAATCATCCTCTCTGTCCCAGCTTAAAAACATAATTTATTCCCTTCCAGTTTATTGCCATCTATACAAAGGTCCAGTAAGGCCTGTTTAAGGGTGTTTGAGTCTGTATGCAGAGAGTTTCAAAGTACTCTGTGTCTAAACTAATGAAGCCACTTCCTGTTTAGGGTTAGTCCTATATTTAAAATACAAATGAATATGTGCCTATCATTCAACCACAACTCATCTGTGAACACATGCTGTCAGACATAAGAGCGAACAATGGAATTAGAAGACATTTATGAAAATATTGAAAATGAAGATATGAAGGACACGTGTGCACCTCAAATACAGAGTCGCTGCGAGGATGAAGGAAAAGCTCGAAAGCAAAGTAAGCAGAAAGTTTCATTTGAAGCAGAAATGGAAATGAGGAATGATAAATATATAGTCATTTCAATCTTCTTTAAAAAAAAAGAAACAGTAAGTGTTTCTGCTTATTTTAACTTTTCAGCATATGTTCTTATTTGCCTACATGTATTGTTGAAATGTCGCCGTCATTATCAAAGAATATACATTTTTGTGGAATTGTATATTATGCAAAGACAGAGGTGGATTTGAGCCTTTATATATACATGTGTATCTCAATAAATTAGAATGTCGTGGAAAAGTTCATTTATTTCAGCAATTCAACTCAAATTAAATAAACTTAATAAATTAAATACACACAGACTGAAGTAGTTTAAGTCTTTGGTTCTTTTAATTGTGATGATTTTGGCTCACACAACGTCAGAGGCGTCTTACCTGGGCTAAGGAGAAGAAGAACTGGACTGTTGCCCAGTGGTCCAAAGTCCTCTTTTCAGATGAGAGCTACAATTCACTAAAAATGTTTTTTTTGTTGGTCTTATGAAGTATTCTAATTTGTTGAGATAGTGAATTGGTGGGTTTTTGTTAAATGTGAGCCAAAATCATCACAATTAAAAGAACCAAAGACTTAAACTACTTCAGTCTGTGTGCACTGAATTTATTTAGTACACGAGTTTCACAATTTGAGTTGAATTACTGAAATAAATTAACTTTTCTACGGCATTCTAATTTATTGAGATGCACCTGTATATATTCTGTATTTATTTATATATATTCAGTGAATTGTCATTAATTGATATTTGTGTGTTTTGGTGGTGTTTGTCAGGAGGAAGTAGATGTTTGGTGTGGATCACAGTGGGTCTCGGGCTCATTTGTGTTCTTCTGCTGGTCTTCATCATACTGCAGCACATCACCATCACAGCAGAGAGAGACCTGATAAAGAGTTACAAGAACACAGTTGAAGAGTTCAATCAAACCATCAACAGCTTACAGGACAGTTACACTGATCTGATGACTGAAAGACACCAACTGCAGATCAACTTCAGCTCTTTGAGTCAGAAGAACCTGGAGTTAGAGACTGAACTAAGAAATGTATCTGGACGAGGTTTGTACAAATCAATCTATATGTAAAGTTTCACTTTACAACACAACACAATCAATAAAATTTGTATTTGTTTGTTGTATTTGTTCGTTGAAAGGAAATGGCATGCTTTTCATGTCCACTGAGTTGAAGAACTGGTCTGACAGCAGACAGTACTGCAGGGATCGTGGTGCTGATCTGGTCATTATCAACACTGAAGAGAAGCAGGTGAGTTCAGTGGCAAATGCAACTAGTTCAAGACCATTATTTTGTGAATTAACATATACTGTATTTCAAAACACATAAAACAAGTAATAATAATAATAATAAAACGTCACCAAAGTCTCATATTTAATCTTTATAAAACTGCTTGAAAGTCAGTGCCCACAATAATATATATAT
>NW_015637670.1:57429-63829 GCF_001515625.1 Sinocyclocheilus rhinocerous | reverse complement strand
GCCCACAATAATATATATATATATATATATATATATATATATATATATACATACAGGTATATGTATATTTCATTTGTTCTTATCCATTATAAGGTCGTCTGAGATTAGTTTTAATTGACTGCCAGATTACAAAGAAGAAGACCAATGTAATGGAGATTCTCACTCTTTTCTTATTTTAAACACACACAGAGGTTCATATCTTCATTAGTCAGTGAGAGAGTGTGGATTGGTTTGTCTGACACAGAGAACGAGGGCAACATGAAATGGGTAGATAATTCAACACTGAAACAAGGGTAAGTGATAAGTGCTTTTCACACTTAAAAATAGGGTCATTCTAAACCCCGGGTTAACACGTTTTACACTGCTCATAATTTACCCGGCTTATTAATTAATTTCGTGAAGACATTTCACACTGTACATTTCTAAACCCCAGGTTAACTATTTAACATATTTACTGTGTCAATGGCACGCGACCTGTTTATGTAAAAGCTCTAGCATTGCACATCCTCCTATTATAGCCTATATTGCGACTGTATTATGAAGATTTACCTGCAGTCTTTTCGGATTATAAGTGTAAGAATAAAACTATTTTTAACGCAAATTCACGTGCTTTTTGTCACTAATTTTTCCCTCAAACGGATTTTAATTGAGACGTATCTTTGCCCGGGGTTAAAAGCAGGCTTTATAACGACGATAATCCGGAGTTAAACGCAGTGTGAAAAGCTCTGACCACTCTACAACTGTGAAACTTTTGCATTTGTTTCGTTTTTTATATACGAGAGTGAGTGAGTGAGTGCTGTATCTGTTCAGGAACTGAAACTGCTTGTATGTAATTCAGGTTTTGGGAAAGTAATGAGCCGAATGACACAGGTGGAAATGAAGACTGTATTGAACTAAATCCTGCAAAATCTCTCCTGAACAACTGGAATGATATCCCATGCTCAGTAACGAGAAAATGGATCTGTGAGAATTAGTGTGACAGGTTTAGCGTTTCGGATGTTTGCTTATATATTTGTTTACATCTCAAAGGTTAATATCCTTGGTGTTGCATTACCGCCATCTTCTGGAGCTATAGTTAATTCCCATGTAAATAAAATTTTCATTCCTTTCCCGCTCCTACTGCAATCCAGTATATTCTTTACTCCACTCCCTGTTTATTCTCTCCATGTGTTTTATCATGACCATCCTTTGTAATTCATATTTTGCGCAATAAACAAGTACATGTTCTACAGTCTCAGGTTTTTGGCAATGATGACAAAGTCCTGTTGGGTGTTTCCCTAATATGAAGTGTATATATAACTTATTATGTCCTATTCTTAATCTGGATAAAGTTGTATCCGATTTTTCCCTTTACTTTCCACTGTCAACTCTTTTTTTTTCAATGAATATAGATGTCTTCCTTTTAGCTCTTGATCCCAGCTCTGCTGTCATTCTTTAATAATTGTTCCCCATGCAATACTCTTTCCTTCTGATCTTCAAAGGCTGATAAATGCATCTATACTCTCCTTTTCAGTGCTTGCTTAGCTATTTTGTCTACATTTTAATTTCCTAAAATACCAATCTGCGCTGGAACCCACATAAATACAATTTCGTATCCTTTATTTTTTATTCTTGAATAAACAGACGTTATCTGCGTCGTGTCATTGAGCACCTGTGTGGCTCACAGTGATTGAGGCGCGTTGGGTCTCCTTGGTTATAAAAACGCACGCCTTGCATTGCATTGCTCATGTTCATGCTCTGTGGGCTGTAGAAGTCTTTATCAGCTTCTGTCTTCTTTCCCTCTTTCCTGGTGATTTATTGGTCCTTCTCATAGCCGTAAATCACAGTCTAAATGTGTTTGCCATTAGAGGTGCGTGTGTCTAGTGGCGAGCGCTATACGCATGAAGTCTGCTGTAGTGTACAGTAGTACTGTTAAAAATTGGCTGTAAATTAACAGCAATTTCTTAAACGGCAAAATATTGCCCAGAATGCATTGTTTTCTACAGTACATTACTGTTTTAATGGAAAACAGTATGTTACTGTCAGATTTTGGTCGTTTTTTTACAGCAATTTTTTACAGTCACCTAAGGTAAGAAATTCATAGTGGGTTTTAGGGGGGAAATCCATTATGGAAGTTATGCATTTTATTCGTGTCCTTGTTACATTTATATTTCAGGTGTGGCCTGAGTGAGCTGCTGTTTCATAAACCCGTTTTATACTGCTCTTTCATCGTCCTGTTCAGTCTGTTTCAGGCGACTGTGGATGTCGCTGTTTGAACCGCGATCTACCGTGCTATGACAATCTGGCGCTTCTGAATCAGCTACTGTTTTGTTATTAGTTTAAGTATTTGCTATTGACTGTTGTCAAAATGTGGAGTTTTGCGCATCGTGTGTGTGTGCGCGCGCATGTGTGTGACAGAAAGTCAGAGAGAGAGAGAGCGCGAGAGAGAGAGAGAGAACATCATATCACCCTTTTTTGGGTATTTTAAATGAAAATATAATTATTTCAAATTACATTTATTATTTCTGATCAGCTCAATTCTGACCTGTGTTACAACTGTCTGTCACACGACTCTGTTCCCCTTTCAGGCTCTGGCTTTACATTCATTTTGAAAGCTGAAGCTCGTGATTATGGTAAGGGGCGTTACATTTCCGTCAAGTGCTTGCGGTGTTCGGCCAATCACAATGCACTGGGTCAGCTGGCCAATCAGAGCAGACTGCGCTTGTCGGAAGGAGGGACTTTGTAGAAAACTTAGCGTTTGAGAGAGGCGGGGCATAAAGGACCTACAATAATGTACAGTATTTGAAAAATAATGTGTTTTTTGAACATTAAAGCATGTCAACATATTCTGTTACACCAAATACACAAAATAATGATCTTTAAAAAAGCATCATATGACCCTTTAAGACTATTCTGCCATTTTTATGTGTATGATATATTTGTGAAGTATGACTTATTCGTCTTTTGTGCTTTTATATTAAACTAATACTATTGTATTCTGGTTTATTGAAGCAGTATGAACTATTTTACAAATTATTAATGGCGATGTAATTTTGTTTTGATTGTGAATCTTTTTTTTTTCCCCTTGTATTTTAAGTTTCTTTGCCAGTGTATCTACCCACATGTAAATGCCTGATGACCAGTGATATTGAAGCTTAAAGGGGTCATCGGATGCAAAATTCACTTTTGTTGTTGTTTGAACATAAATGTGTGTTGGCAGTGTGTGTACACATCCACCCTATAATGATAAAAATCCACCCAGTGTTTTTTTTTTTAAATCCCTATTTTAAAATCCCCTTTCTCAAATCAGGCTGTTCTGAGATTCCTGTCAGAATTACGTAGTTCTGTACAGGCACCTCCCACGATAGTTTGATTGACTGTAGCATTTCAGCACAGACTGGACTGGTGTCTTACCTTAGACCCGCCCTGAGCGAGCTGCCATCAGTCCGCCATTGTGTCGACTCCGGTGCAGGGGAAGACAAGAATGTCTCCTAAGCAATTGAGGTGTTTTGTTGTTGAATGTAATAATGAATATAGCAGTCGTCATTTACTCCCGACATCTGAGCCGCTGAAGGAGGATTAACGTTACTTTAGTTTTGAAGTGAAAGCGCCGATCCTCAATCTGCCTAAATGTGTTTATGTTCGCGCGAATCATTCATGATCCAGCTTCATCTACATGAAGTGAGTATAAGGTTGTTTTTTTTATCTTTGCAAATCGCCTTTCCTAATAACGTGCTAGTTAGCAAGTTCTGTGGCTAAAGTAAACAGTATCATTAGAACGGCTAGTCACCCACGGAAGAGAGGGGTGGGGTCAGCAGAGCTCATTAGCATTTAAAGCAACATGGACTAGAACCGTGTGCTGAAAACAGAGCTGATTTAGACAGGGTAAAAAGGGTGTTTTTTACACTACCATTGAAAAGTATGTTATAGACTTTTCATTAAGACCCTAAAGAATCATATCAACTTGTGGAAAATGGGCATCCGATGACCCCTTTAACAGAAGGGGAGTTTTTATTTTGTATTTTATTATTATTTTATTTTTTTTTGTCAATTGCTTTAAGAAATTCTGCTCAATAATTATTTGCTGTCTGATTTGTCCCTGCTGCTAATGTTGGATTTATCATTGTCTCTTACTAGCTGTGAGTATTTAATTGATAATTGATAAATATTGATAATTTTTTTAGAATTATTTTATAGAATAACGATTATTGTTGTGAAATAAATTTGCATTGTTTTGGGAAGTCATGTCTCTGTCTTCAATCAATTCGAATCAGCTGGGTCCTTCATATTATTGTAACCATATTGGGTTTAATTTCTTTCTTTTTTTTATTTTATTTTATTTTTTTTATTATTCTATTGTCCTGGGTGGTGAAAGAACCTAGGTGGCGTAGTTGGGCTTCTTAACATTCTTTGCCAAGTGTTATAATCTTGTCGTAGTCGGCAGGATTGCATTTGGTGTAAAGCAGAGACGTGACTTGTGTGAATTGTGTTTGTTTGACTTGGAAACAGCAGCTAGCATGAGAGTATATTGCTCTGCACCTGCTTCTCTCTCTCGCTCTCGCTCTCTCTTTCTCTCACTCTCTCTCTCACTCACTCACTCACTCAGCAATTGCGAGACCTGGTGACTCAGGCTGATAACGAATGTTTGTGTCAAGAACGACCCGAGGTTCAGGCAAGTACCGGTGTGGCGCCATTTGAGGCTAATGATGTGGGGCAGCGTCTGATATGGGCCCAAGGTTTTCCGCCAGTGGTTATGTTCCTAGGGAGAGGAAATGTTTTTACAGGTCGCACCCAAATTTCTTTGACTGATTGATTAAAGAAGTGAAGTCTAGTATGCGTGCTCGTTATTTAGCTAGTGTTCTTAACTTTCCTAGCCAAGGGTTACATAAGCCTCCACTAGTTTAATGAAATAATGCAAAGTCATAAAATAAGTATACTTTCAATCTACTTTTTATACACAAAATTCTTAGGTATACTTGGTCTCCAATTTAAAAAAATAATATATAAATATTAAATTATGTATAAGATGGAAGCCTGTTTCCGCCACGGAATAAAACAATAAAAAGGTCATTGTGAATTTTCATCTCAGAACTATAATTTATATCTCTTGATTTTGAGATTATATCTCGGAATTTTGAATTAAAGCAAAAGTTAAAAAAAATAATTAATAATTGTGAAATATCACCTTTTTATTGTGTGGGGAGTCAATTTTTTTTTTTTATTTATATATATATATATATATATATATATATATATATATATTTAAAGCAGTCTGTGCCTAAGGAATTAATTTCAGGAAGGGCTGTTAGTTTCTAAGTTCATAAGTCTTCACCTTCCTTTGCTTGGTACTAGAGGTCTTCTTCTAGAGGTGTCTGGCAGTTTTCCTACCAGCCTTATCTGATAGCGTTGGTGTTATGTTCCCTCCTCAGTCTAGGGGTTCAGGGAGGGAGCAACAAAAAGAAAACATAAAGTTGTGGCTATAAAAAAAATAGCCAAAGGGAAAAATTTTAAGAAATAAACGTGGAGAAATCTCCTTTTCTTCTATCCCAGCTCTAGTAAAACTCACACCTATTCACTTGTATAAATAAAGACCATTCATATGTTATTACACTAATCATAAATTAAATAATTATGATATTCTATAGGGATGCTGCTTGATCGTGGATGCTTCTCCAACATCAGTGTCATGGGAACACACTGCAGTTTTTTTGGGAAACGTTTTGGGAAAATAAACGTTATCAGCACTATGGTATAAAACTATACATTTCTTGTCTATTACCACCCACTGCCACTTATACCAATGACGGAAATAAGCATAGCAAAATATGTGGAAGAGCGTTGCTTTTATGTGACTATGTATATTTTTTATTTATTTATTTTTTGCGTGTGTGTGTTGTATTGATGTGAATTAATGTTAGACCGTAAACGCTATGGGATGCTAGACAAGTTTTGTAAGAAATTCCAAAAATAAAGTGAAATTGAATTGAATTGAGTATTGTATTGCAATAGGTAGCACTTTAAAGGGGTCATATGATGCGATTTCAATTTTTCCTTTCTCTTTGGAGTGTTACAAGCTCTTGGTGCATAAAGAAGATCTCTAAAGTTGCAAAGACTAAAGTCTCAAATCCAAAGAGATATTCTTTATAAAAGTTAAGAGTCAGCCACACCTACCTAAAACGGCTCGTTCTAACACGCCCACACATTTCTACCTCACTATGTGGGAAGATTTGCATAACACCGCCCAAATGTTCACGCAAAGAAAGAAGGCGTAACTTTTATTCTCGCTGTAGTATTGTTGCCGCCGCCGCCATGTCGTGAAGGCGCTGTGTGTTTCGTTGTGAAAGCGAAACTACTTTGTTTGACCTTCCAAAAGAGGACGATATCCGCTCACTCAAGCCGGCCTCCGCTCACTCTAGGCCGC
>NW_015637670.1:42410-55597 GCF_001515625.1 Sinocyclocheilus rhinocerous | reverse complement strand
GCTAGCCCCCGGCCTCTGCTCACTCTAGGCCGCCGTGTGTGACGCTGTTTCTTTGTGAAAGCAAAACTACTTTGTTTGGTCTTCCAAAAATGGACACGACTAGAAATCAGTGGTTAAGTTGTATTTACAACACTGCTCCAGAACACCAACCCAAATATTCAGATGTATATTTGTTTCAGAAAGGCGGGGCATAGAGGAGAAACAATAATGTACAGTATGTGGAAAATAATGTGTTTTTTTAACCTTAAACCACATAAACACATTTCATTACACCAAATACACCAAATAATGTTATTTTTAGCAGCATCATATGACCCCTTTAATGTTAATGTTGAACTGAGACTAGTTTGCACAATGTAGAATTGAAATGGTTTAATAACAGTGTTGCATTATGGTCACACCTGAATTGGTTACAAAATAAATGAAGGATGGTAAAATATGAATAGTTAATTGTACCCAGCATGTATGTAAATTGTTACCTAAGAGAGAGAGCGATAGAAGAGAGCCCCAGTGAAGAAAGAGAGCTGACCAGCCATGAAAAGAGACAGCGCAACAGTTACAATCTTTCTTCTTACTAAAATGCTACTGTTAGACTACTGTACATGAAGAACATAAAGGATCGTTATAATAATCTTTATTTCATTTATATCTTTCCCAAATTGTATTAATGCTATTGTCTGTTATGTGTATCTTTGTACTTATTTTTACAAATAAAGATAAAATAGATTAAAAATAATTGTGATATACATCGTTACATGAAACGTGTGACTCTGGGTGGTAAGCACTGGATAACTGATGATTTATGCCAACAGAATCGGTTCAAACATTCTTGAAGTAAAATTTGTACCTTGGTCTATTTGGATTTTTTTTTTGGCAGGCCAAAAGTGAAACAGCTCTTTCTCAGCTGCTTTGGCTTTCAGATTGCGTAATGCTTCAGGGAAGCGTGTTGCAGAAAAACAGAGAAAACATTTCACCAGCAAAACATACACAATAGAAATTACGTGACCTCGTATAACGTGACAGTTGGACATTTGTTTGTTATTCCAGCAAGATCCAATTGAAATCTAGCAAACCTTTCTCCTCTGTGGGAGTCAGAGAGGAAATCAGAATATGCTGTTCAACCACACCTCATCTGTGAATGCATCCTGTCAGACATAAGAGCGAAGAATGGAGTTGGAGAGCAGCTGTGAAAATGTTGAAAACTGTGATATTAAGGATAAAAATGTACCTCGAACACCGAGTCGCATCCAGGATGAAGGAAAAGCTCAAAAGCGCAGTAAGCAGAATGTTTTATTTGAAACAGAAATTAATGTTTGGGGAATCTCAAAAGTTTTTGCTTTTATATTAAATGTATCATACTGGAGGTGCTTTTTCTGTTGACCTTTTCAACTTGTTTTTCAACTTGTTTGGGAATTTATTTATTTTTTAATAATATTCAGTGCATCAATTGCTATTTGTGTGTTTTGGTCGTGTTTGTCAGGAGGAAGTAGATATTTGAGGTGGATCACAGTGGGTCTCGGGGTTATTTGTGTTCTTCTGCTGGTCTTCATCATACTGAAGCACATCACCATCACAGCAGAGAGAGACCTGATAAAGAGTTACAAGAACACAGTTGAAGAGTTCAATCAAACCATCAACAGCTTACAGGACAGTTACACTGATCTAATGACTGAAAAACACCAACTGCAGGACAACTTCAACTCTTTGAGTCAGAAAAAACTGGAGCTGGAGACCAGAATCAAAGATCTCACTGATGAGAAAGACCAGTTACAGAGAGATTTTGACTCTTTGAATAAAAAGGGCACAGTTTGTTTTTTCATGTCCACTGAGTTGAAGAGCTGGTCTGACTGCAGACAGTACTGCAGGGATCGTGGTGCTGATCTGGTCATTATCAACACTGAAGAGAAGCAGGTGAGTTTGTGTGAGTGTCTGTTAATGAATGAGAGCAATCACACTTATTCCTGTTTTTATTCACACAGAGGTGCATATCTTCATTAGTCAGTGAGAGAGTGTGGATTGGTTTGTCTGACACAGAAAACGAGGGCATCATGAAATGGGTGGATAATTCACCACTGAAACAAGGGTAAGAGCTAAAAATCACTGAGTATTCATTTGTTTTAGACTTTTTGATTCTCATTATAAAATCACAACCTTCAGTTGTTTTAGTCTTTTTGATTCTCATTATAAAATCACAACCTTCAGAAAACAGCAGAAGAGAAAACTCTTCCACAAACAACACAATCACAATTAAAGACATTTTAAATACTGTCAAGAAAACTCTTCTTCTCTCGTTTACTTTTCACTTCTGCTCCAGCTTCTGTACTACTTTAGCTTACTCTCAAAACGTGCTATTATTCTGAGTATTGTTGATTCATAAATTTGTGTTTCTGAAAAACTGAACCTCTGATACATGTTGTTCAGGTTTTGGTTCAAAGGTGAGCCAAACAACTCCAATGGAAATGAGGACTGTATTGAACTGAATTATAATAGAGAGGAGACGGGATGGTCACCGCTGAACAGCTGGAATGATTACCCATGCTCTGAGAAGAAAAAGGGGATTTGTGAGAAATAGGGTTCATCCCGTCTTGAGGTTTTGCTTCTGTTATCTAATATAATCATTCTTATTGTCAACACACAAGTTCTGATTGAGGTTCCTACCTTTTAAAAAAAACAATCAGCTGATCTGAAATTTGTTCGAAGGAAAATGTCAAAGTGTCATTATTTTCGTATTGCTATAATAACCTTTGTTTCACATGATGTGAATTCAGGACACAAAACCTCTGATGTGTTCATGTTTTGCTCCATCACAAGCAGCTCTATATTAATATGATCCTATTCTAACTGCTATCTTGAGTCTCATTTGTTGGTCTGAAGTGTTGAGGAGACAATCACAGTAAACTACAGAAGTCTAAAGTGTCCAGGTTGTTATTCTGATGTTGAGTGTCTGTGAAACTACTTTTGAGTTTAATTGTTTTCTGTTTGAATAAAATATTCAATTACTATCATTACCAGAGTAAACTTGACATTTTTGTTTTCTTTTCACACTTCATTATTGTGTACCTGCTTTATTGCTCGGTTTCCTCCAGTCCAGCAGGATGCAGCAGAGTCTGGTTGTGTTTTTCTCTTTACACACCTCTCACATGTTTTTATCCTCCGCTCCACATCCAAGGACATTTTTGGCCAATAGAATCTTGACCTGACAAGGACATTTGTACGCTCGATTCCTAAATGGCCCATTTCATCATGGAGGCTGTGGAGAACAATGGGCCGCAAAACTTCAGGAAGTACGAGCTGGAATGCTGTCTGGCCATTGCACAGGCGCGTCCGGTACAAGAGCCCATCCCTAATTTGAAGGCGATTCCATTCCTTAAGAATCAACTGAAGATTAGGATAATCAGAGACGAAGACAAACATCAGAGCTAACATTTTTTTTTCTACCTGTAACCCTCCTCTAAAGGGTAAGTACACACTAGGTTCGGATACTCAACTCAGGGTCACTGAATTCTAGTATAGTGAATGGCACAACCAGAAGTTATTGATAACCACACAAATTACCATTTTGCATGAACTGTATTGAAGTAACAAATATAACACAATTGTTATCACAAGAACATCAATAAAGTGTGGTGCGCAATCAATGTATGTGTATCCTTCTTTTTTTCTTAAAGTTCCTCAGTCCAGTGTTTCAAATGACCAAAAAAATTGTTTCCTTTAGTGGAAATCAGTTCTGTTGTTTGGTTCCAAAAACAAGTGAAGCAAAATAAAAATAAAAGAATTCAACAAGAAAAATGTTCTATCCAATCCCAATCTGGAATTTAGGAGAAAGGGAAAAACTGCATTCAAGGGTCCACTGAGATCCTACCGCACAGTGTTATCACATGAGACATCCAGCAGCAATCGATGACTACATGGATTCAGCGATCAAGGGTGGTTGGCTCGCCGTCTTCCCTCCGGAAGAATTCAAATGCATACAAAAAACCTGGCCGAGATTCAAGTTCACACCTGACAAAATACAGCTTCAATCCAATGGTTCAAGTGTTCATGACGACCTCACTCATCTTTTTATAGTGATTATCAGTTTGCAATTTATGTAAATACAATGCATTTATAGAGAAATCAATTCAAACTTCCCTGCATCTCCACGACAGATCATTTCATCACCCTCTGCCAATACTCGCTCGCATCGCCCCAGCAAAAGGGCGGAGCTTCTAGTTTTTTCCACCAATAGCAAATTTCCATCTGCTAACACACTCTAGTTACCAGGCAGATTTCCTGATATCAGGTTTCACAGACCAAGGTGACTTAAAGGCACAATTAATAATAATGAGTTCATACAAATATGCCACAAAACCATTCATATTTTTCTTTTATAGGGATTTTGCTTAGGGGTTACATCCTCCCCCACTAAATTGACATGAGTCCCTCATGTATTTTAAATGATATGATACTCTGAAGATATAGTGTTCCTTGGAATCATGTTCTGACTGTCATTCAGAGTGTCAGCAAATGCTTTATGAAATCCTTCTAACAAAGTCTGTGCAAAGGAAATTAGGGGTTTCCCTAACTCTGGATAATGAAATACTCCGGGTGGTCTGCAAATTCTTCCCGATCTACGTACAGGACAATCTTCAGGACTCTCATCTGGTATACTCCTAACATCATCCCTTGGCTTACTGTGTTGCTTTTCAGAATCTTTGAGATCTACGCATTGCTCATTGGATGAATCAGGAACAAGTAAACTCTGCTCAGGTGATTCTCTAGATACTGTTTCTACTGTGCCCTCCATTGATGTCTCAGGCAAGTTGTATTCTTCACCTCTAGCTTCCAAGGAGTCATCTGAGTTCTGGAACTCGATTCCAATTCCCAACAAATTTTTGGCAACTGTGTCACCAGAAGAAATCTCTGTGAGTGTTTCACCAGGTGCTGATTGCTCTCCTGTGCTTGGGTCTTGACTAAGCTCACCTTGAGTAATCTCTCGTTTCAGGAAGGAACCCGCAGGGTAGGAGGTGATCGCGGTGCAACGTTTGTACAGGTCCATCTGCGTTTTCAGGCGTCACGGAATATACCGGTAAGTCTCCCATCCGTCTGATCACTACATAAATTGTAGATTCCCATCGGTCAGCGAGTTTGTGCTTGTCGTAAGTTCCGCACCAGTACTCTATCCTCTACCTCCAAGGTTGACTCCCTGATAACCTTATCAAAACGTTGCTTGTTCCTTCTGGCAACTTTCTTGGCATTTTCAATGGCAACGTCATAGCTGTGTTTAAGCCGTGACTTCAAATTCTTGACATATTGGGAATGACAATCTTTTTTAGAGTCTTGGACAGGTAACCCAAAAGCGATATCCACAGGCAACCTTGGCTGTCGCCCAAACATGAGCTTGTAGGGTGAAAACCCTGTAATATCATTTTTTGTACAGTTGTATGCATGTGTTAAGGGCTTCACATAGTCAAGCCAATGAGTCTTCTCTTTGTTCTGCAAAGTGCCCAGCATGCTGAGGAGAGTGCGATTAAATCGCTCTACTGGGTTTCCTCTGGGATGGTATGGGCTAGTTCTTACTTTCCGAATACCTGTGATGGCACACAACTCTTTTATGATGTGAGACTCAAAATCCCTTCCCTGGTCACTGTGCAGCCGTTCCGGAAAACCATAATGCACAAGGAATTGCTCCCACAAACACTTGGCAACAGTAGTGGCTTTTTGATCTCTTGTAGGAACGGCTACCGCATATTTTGTGAAATGGTCGGTAATGACGAGTATCTCTTTTGTGTTCTGGCTGTCTGGTTCCAGGAAAAGGAAATCCATGCACACCAATTATATTGGTCTCATTGTGCATATGTTTACAAGGGGAGCAGCTTTGTCTGGTTGTGTTTTTCTCTTTACACACCTCTCACATGTTTTTATCCTCCGCTCCACATCCAAGGACATTTTTGGCCAATAGAATCTTGACCTGACAAGGACATTTGTACGCTCGATTCCTAAATGGCCCATTTCATCATGGAGGCTGTGGAGAACAATGGGCCGCAAAACTTCAGGAAGTACGAGCTGGAATGCTGTCTGGCCATTGCACAGGCGCGTCCGGTACAAGAGCCCATCCCTAATTTGAAGGTGATTCCATTCCTTAAGAATCAACTGAAGATTAGGATCATCAGCTTTGAAATTCTTTGGCAAGTCTTGGCCAGATTTTAAGAGATTGAGTGCCTGACTAATGGCAGAATCTTCTCCTTGAAACCTCATTAGATCCGCTTCACTGTACTTTGGCAAAGATGAGATGCCACACTCAATTTCATGTTCTTCAAAGTTGATAGGAATGGCAGTAGGTTGAATGGCCAATGACTCTACATAGCCAAGGGAATGGTCGAGAGGGAAATTTTGATTGATAAGATGCCTTTGGCTTGCTGCCTGAACAGTTCCCATGTCAAGTTCATTCACAGGACTAGAGGATTCCAAAAGATGGGAAGTAAACCTCTTGATTTTCTGTCTCTCCTCTTTAGATGCAATATCGTCCTCCAGATCACCGTGGGGTCTTCTCGACAACCCATCAGCGTCCCCATTGTGTTTACCTGCCCTATACTTGATGTCAAAAGTGAATGTAGATAGAGCAGCAAGCCAGCGGTAGCTTGCTGCGTCAAGCTTGGCAGTTGTGAGAAGGTACGTTAACGGATTGTTATCAGTAACTACTGTGAAGTGACTGCCATATAAATAATCATGGAACTTCTGGACGATGGCCCATTTAAGGGCTAAAAATTCGAGCTTGTGAGCAGGGTATTTAGATTCACTTCGAGTCAGCCCTCGACTCGCATAAGCAATGACCCGAGGTTGCCCGTTCTGCTCTTGGTACAGGGCTGCGCCCAACCCTGTCGTGCTTGCGTCCGTATGTAATATATATGACAGCTTAGGATCAGCAAAGCCAAGAACAGGAGCAGTCACTAACTTATTGATTATCTCCTCGAATGCTGTCTGACACTCTGGGCTCCAGCATTCTGCAAAAGGCTCTTTTGTGTTTAAATACGTTTTGTCTCTAGCTGTTACCCTTCCCCCTTTCCGCTGAGGAGGATATCCAGCTGTGAGGTTAGTCAGGGGTTTGACGACTTTTGAGTAATCCTTTATGAAACGTCTATAATATCCTGAGAATCCAAGGAACGATCTAAGTTCCTTTAAATTCTGGGGTCTTGGCCAGGTTGTTAACGCTCAAATTTTCTCAGGATCTGTCCTTACGCCTTCTCTAGAGATAACATGTCCCAGGTAGCAGATGGATGTCTGAAAAAATTTGCACTTATCGGGAGACAACTTTAGTCCATAATCTCTTAGACGGTTAAGTACATGCAGGAGCCTGGTCTCGTGCTCTTCCAAAGTGTCGGAGTAGACAATCAAGTCATTTAAGAAGACAAGAACCTCCGTTAAATGGATGTCCTCCATACATTTTTCCATTAGGCATTGGAAAGTACTGGGAGCATTAGTTACCCCTTGAGGCATGCGATTAAACTCCCAGAAGCCTACAGGACATACAAAGGCCGTCTTGGCCTTGTCTTTTTCCTCCATCTCGACTTTATAGTATCCAGACTTTAAATCCATCACAGACAACCACTGTGATCCAGCAAGAGCAGAAAATGACTCTTCGAGATTTGGCAGCGCATAGGCATCTCGTATGGTTTGCATGTTCAATTTTCTATAGTCCACGCACAGCCGTACGCCACCATTCTTTTTGCGAACGATGACTATTGGGAATGCGAATGGACACTCAGATTCTCTAATTATTATATATAAGGTTTGCAAGTGTTTCTTTACTGCCTCGAAGTCCCGGGGCTGGATTGGTCGTGGTCGCTGCTTAAGGGGAGTAGGATCCATCAGCTTTATACAATGTTTTATTTTGGTTGCATGGCCAAAGTCAAGTTCGTGATGGGAAAAGACATCAGAAAAGGAATTCAACCTTTGTGTTATGCGGTCCCTCCAATGTTGCAGTAATGGGGATTCCCCAAAGTCGAACTGCAATTTGGGGTCGGGAGTTTGTCTTTGCAGACTGGAACAACTTGCGGCGCAGAGGTTGTACGACTGCGGAAGAGCTGTAATTGTCTTCTACAGGTAAGTCAAACTGGGTCAAACAAGGATTATATGTATCCTGCACACTGGATGCAACCTTTGCCTTAATCCCAAGGTGCTGTCTCATTCTCTTACTTTTAGTGGCTTGTCGTTCTTCTTCAGTGCGCAACACAAGCAGGAATTCTGGAAACGTTGGGGGGGTGCTCTTACGTTGTTCAAGCTGGAGGTTCGCAATAAGAGCATTATTCCAACACCCCCGACAAAACTGTCTCAGAATTTGCCTGTCACAAGGCCATTCCTTCTCACCAAGTTGCCTCCCACAAGGCCATTCCTTCTCACCACAGAGCTCAGCGCTGTATGAAGTCGATGAAGGAAATCAGATGGCTTTTCCCCTGCATTTTGGTTGAGGTTTAAGAATGCAGCAAAGAGCTCATCCCCATCCGCAACAACAGCAAAAGCAGAATCGAGTAAGTCAAGGTAGGCTTTGGATGATGCCAAGGGTCCTAACGGTTTGACTATGTTGGAAGCTGGAGATGCAAGGCTTCCAAGAATTCTCCTCACCACCAATGCATCGGAAATCGTGGGGTCATTCCTGTAAAGATCCACATTAGCACGCCATGTATCAAAGTCTACCTCAAAGTTTGGAATATGTGTTTTGCCAGAAAAGGTCTTAAGCTTTAATGGGGCATGAGACTGCATGGCCAATTCGTTGCTCCTGACGACATGATTTACGACCACACGCTGAACTTCTGAATTGGTAAGTTAACTGGGTGAAAGCATTATGGGAGTACTGGGTCCCAGGACATTATCCGGATTCACAACTGACTTAGGTGGTCGAGGGCTTGTGTTTACAGGAAATGTACACGAATCTGTTTGAATACCCTCACTAGGCGATATTGTTAGGCCACCGGGCAGAAGAGGCCATTCAGGTTCCATCTGTGGATCATGATCAACCCTCACAGACTGAGCAGTAACAGAATCACTTATTCTACTAAGCTCTTCATGCAGAACATCTTCAAATTGCCTGCCACTCAATTTAGCCAATTCCTTCAGTTCGGACAAATAAGCTTTTGTGGTGGTACTACCACAGGTTTTGCTATACAGACTTGCAAGGCTCTGAATGTGATGGATCACAGTAGGATCACCAAGACAGGGTCTGTGAAAAGGTAGGCCAAGAGAGCTCAGAGCCTCTATAGCAGAGCCATGTTCAAATTCAATTAACATCTGTCCGTAGTACTCAGACTGACCATCTGTTATTCTTACAGTTCTTGAAATTTTCCCATATTTCTGCAAAAATTCAGCAACTTCTTCATCCACAGCAGTATCTGAACCTTTAACAAAGGTTCTGAACACAGTTTGGAACCTTTCAATTCTCCTTAATTACTATATCCATGTTTACTGCTCACAAAATAATTTAGCAAGGGTATCGAGATCAATATGATGAATTATTGCTTACCTTAGACTGCTTACGTTTCAGCATATACAGTTCAATAACTTCAATTTGGTACCATTCACAGGATATAGAAGGTATTTTGGAAACCTGAATCCTTCAAAGATATCAGAAGATAAAAGAGAGATCTCCTGGCTGGCTCTTGCCACTGCAAAATACTCGGATACTCAACTCAGGGTCACTGAATTCTAGTATAGTGAATGGCACAACCAGAAGTTATTGATAACCACACAAATGTCCATTTTGCATGAACTGTATTGAAGTAACAAATATAACAATTGTTATCACAAGAACATCAATAAAGTGGTGTAATTACTGATGATGAACTGGCCGTGTTAATTATCTGCGCGTGCTCCTCCCGAAACTTGTTAATAAAACATCACATAGTGAATGGCACAACCAGAAGTTATTGATAACCACACAAATTACCATTTTGCATGAACTGTATTGAAGTAACAAATATAACACAATTGTTATTCCAAGAACATAAATAAAGTGTGGTGACCAAAAAATTGTTTCCTTTAGTGGAAATCAGTTCTGTCTTTTGGTTCCAAAAACAAGTGAAGCAAAATAAAAATAAAATAATTCAACAAGAAAAAATTTTCTATCCAATCCCAATCTGGAATTTAGGAGAAAGGGAAAAAACTGCATTCAAGGGTCCACTGAGATCCTACCGCACAGTGTTATCACATGAGACATCCAGCAGCAATCGATGACTACATGGATCCAACGATCAAGGGTGGTTGGCTCGCCATCTTCCCTCCTGAAGAATTCAAATGCACACACCTGACAAAATACAGCTTCAATCCAATGGTTCAAGTGTTCATGACGACCTCAATCATCTTTTTAGAGTGATTATCAGTTTGCAATTTATGTAAATACAATGCATTTATAGAGAAATCAATTCAAACTTCCCTGCATCTCCACGACAGATCGTTTCATCACTCTCTGCCAATACTCAATCGCATCGCCCCAGCAAAAGGGCGGAGCTTCTTCTTTTTTCCACCAATAGCAAATTTCCATCTGCTAACACGCTCTAGTTACCAGGCAGATTTCCTGATATCAGGTTTCATAGACCAAGGTGACTTAAAGGCACAATTAATAATAATGATAATAATAATAATATTCATACAAATATGCCACAAAACCATTCATATTTTTCATAGGGGTTACATCCCAATTTATGGATATTTTTTATCTTTCAATCTTTAAAAAAAAAAAAAAAACTTTGACACCAAAGTAATTTCATAATTGAACATTAATTAATAAAAACTACAGATTATTTTGGCTTAAATCAGCCCTGAGGATAAAAATCAAGTAAAAAAAACATTGAGACTGAAGAAACCATTCACTTGTGGGTAACACCGAAATTTATATACCATTTCATTCAGTTTTATCTAAATATCCCGTTTTTGCACATGTAAAATCCTGTAAAACAGTGGATCTCAGCTGGAGAGACCTGTAGCTTCAGCTGAAGGACTTAAATTTATATTAGTTAATATACTTGATCAATGATAAAATGATAGGCACTTACATATGGCTATAGCTTAATTGTTGTTTTGGCTGAGGTTTTGTTTTTTGTTTGTCAGTAAGTAAGTAGTTTTGGGTTGTAGACCAGTTACAGTGATCTAAGTAGCCTAACTACTAAAAATATCAGCTGCAGGGCAACGTTATCACTTTAAGTCAGAAGAAACTTTAGTTAGAGACCAGATTCAATGACAATAGTTGTTGAGAAATGCCAGCTGGTCCACTTAAATGGGTATAATATGCACACACACAAAATGTGCGTGTATTTTGAATAACGTGTATATGTGACCCTGGAGCACAAAAGCAGTCTTAAGTCGCTGGGGTATATTTGTGGCAATAGCCAAAAATACATTGTATGGGTCAAAATTATTGATTTTTCTTTTATGCCAAAAATCATTAGAATATTAAGTAAAGATCATGTTCCATGAAGATATTTTGTAAATTTCTTACTGTAAATATATAAAAACTTAATTTTTGATTAGTAATATGCATTGCTAAGAACTTCATTTGGACAACTTTAAAGGCAATTTTCTCAATATTTAGTAGTAGTCAATAACCGGGAGCTTATGACAAATTTGATTGATGACTTTGACCTTTGACTCATAATTATATCCATATGCAACCTCTGACATCATAATAATTTCCATATGCAAAAACCGGCGCGCATGAAATTCAACCGTCAACCTTTGAGCTCCGGGGATCCTCCTGAGAACCAGAAATAAAAAGCTTTGTCAATTTAGTATTTTTTCATGTCATTACATTGTTTAGAGCATAAGAAAAAAATGGTAAAATAACATTTTAGAAAAATTATATTTTATTTACATGTTATGCTATGCCCTCTGTAGAGGACACCAGGACTTAAAAATAAAATGACAAGAATAGACATGAAAAGGCCAAAAACAATGGGAATTTTTTTAAATCAGAAATTAATTTTTAGGTTTCAGGATTTTTTTATACCTAACTTTGTTTAAGGATGGTTCTCAACTATGTTATAAAATATATAACAAAATTTGATATACCATTTTGCTTTATGAAATATGTGTGAAAAAATTACTTAAACTGGTTTTCCCATTAAAGGGGTCATATGATGCTGCTAAAAAGAACATTATTTTGTGTATTTGGTGTAATGAAATGTGTTTATGCGGTTTAAAGTTAAAAAACACATTATTTTCCACATGCCCAATCATTTGGTATCTCTGGAAAGCCCTGAATGTGCTCTGTACAGGGCATCCAGACTTAAAACTGTGACATATGAGGTCTCAGAGAAATTCACTAAAATATAATGTCCACTACAGAGACAAAAACTCCATAGCTGGGTCTCAGGAGGATATGATGTTTGTACAGCTGTATGTAAGAGTCCGGCGGATGAGAGGAGATAAATGAAGTCCTAAAGGAATGTTTTTGAAGATTTTATGGAGCGTTCCCACATCCGGGGGGGTTTCCCCATCTGCTGACGTGTCCGTGGTGTCCGGTTGCTGTGTGTTATGCTCTCTCTCTGTCTCTCTGTGGGGACTGTGAGAAAACTCTCTCTCTCTCTCTCTCTCTCTCTCTCTCTCACACTCTCTGTGTATGGGGAGCTGTGATTAAAAACAAGCATTGATGAACAATAAGTAAACAATTTCAACAGATTGCGAGATCGTATCACAATATGTGTGTGAACTCGTACAATATAATACTGAATAAAAAGATTCTCAGCATATTAATGAAATTGGGGATAAATCAATAAAAATATTAATACCCTTACATTATTTTGGGAGCGATGATGACCGTTCCGTGAATGAAATGTTTCCCAAAATTGTGCTTGGTTTAAGTTGAAAGGAGAAATCTTTCTTTGAGATCATGTGTATTTCTCTCTCTCCCCCTCCGCCACTCATGGCTGTCTGTGTGTCGCGCCCCCACCGCTCCTGTCATTTCGGCCCACTGCCAGTTGTAAAAGGGAGGTGGGGGTCCACGATGGATCTGCTTGAAAAAACAAAAAAGTTACCCCTCTATTTTTTTTTAGATATCTATCCAGATGGACCCCGAGAAACAGGCCTTTTGCTACACAGGGCGAACTAATCCCTTTAAGATGTTTATGTAAACGCGTCGTTAATCTAGCGTGACGATGAAAAAATATTGTCTTCTGTCACGGCTGTAATGCTCTCTCTCTCTCTCTCTCTCTCTCTCTCTC
>NW_015637670.1:41387-41908 GCF_001515625.1 Sinocyclocheilus rhinocerous | reverse complement strand
TCTAAACATTAAACATTGACTGTCAGTCTTTATTCACCTGTTTCTCGTTGTTTCTCATTCAAATTCATTAAAGTAAATTGCATCGCTAATGTCATAGAATAGCACACTGTAATGAAGTGTTACAACGTCCCCCATCTGCGCAACTGGAATTTAAAACTGGTTAGTGTCTACTGCAAGTTATCAAAGCATTTAAAAAAAAAATAAAACTAAAATCTAATCTGATAAATAACACGTTGGGGATTAAAATAATAAATTTAAACTAAATTTAAATGAAAATTTTATTTAAACCAGAATTAAAATTATACTATGGTAAAATAAATGTTCAGCGATATCTTCAAAAGATTTTTGAATTTTGCCGCACTTTTTTTTTCTCTATATAATGTTGATATGGTAACTAATAAATACTGTAAATATTGTTATGCCAACGTCTGGAAATATTCAAACCACGTCTGTTACAACTAACCCGCTCTCCCCTATGTCTATTTGAAATAATATGGTAATAAAATATATGACAGCATAGT
>NW_015637670.1:35146-40913 GCF_001515625.1 Sinocyclocheilus rhinocerous | reverse complement strand
AATAGTTTTAGGTCGCAATAAATATGAGAAATTATGCCTTACTTTTTTTTTTGGAGTGCTAGGATGTTCACATATGAATGAAATTTCCCCCAAAAAATAAATAAACAAAACAAAAAGTTTAAGTTGAAATATAAATATAGGGTAAACTTACCTATTAAGCTCACGTACCCATTAAGCACACTTCCATATTCCAGCTCAGATTATAAAAAAAATAATAATGTATTATCATACTTGATGTCTTAACCAATTGCTGTGTTTGTTACTACATACCTCCTGTCATTTCAAATCAATCAGATCATTGCACACTGAGATACGAGTATCCATTTTGAAAGCTGTCTGAAAACTTTCACCAAAAGAGTGAGATCCAAAAGTTTTAGCAACACAGCGCAGATGCTACAGAACACAGTTAGCTGACTAGCTGTATAAGATTGTGTGCCACGCTAATATATTACTTCACCGGCATTATGGCTTGTACTTTTACATCCATAATATTATAAATTGATAGTTTATTGCTGGTCTGTGGTTTTATACTGCTGTAATTTTTAAAGATTTCATATTATTTTAAGGTGAGCTTAAAGGGTTCACTACTATTAAAATCACACAGCTTCAGCGAGACATCAATAATTTCATAGATATTGTTAATAATAGTTGTTCATAATAAAATATGTATGAACTTAATACATGACCTAGATTATTTATTTTGCAAAATTTTGTAATTTTAATAAATATTACATGAAATTGATTAACAATTGTTGCTGCTCCAATTAATCTCAGTGTGGTCTCTTTAAGCTCTTCCACAATGAACGTCTTTGTAAATACTTCTTAAACAGACTTTAAATATTAAGTGATGGTTGTCACTTTAAGTTAAGCTAATCGATTTTCTATTTTTAATTGGTAAAATTGTTCTGTGTTTATTTTTTATTTTTTTTCTGCTTTTGTGTATTAGCTCTGTAATGTTTTGAAAAAGGGTGTAAATTAAAAGGGGTTTAAAAGTCAAAGTCTCTCTCTCTCTCTCTCTCTCTCTCTCTCTCTCTCTCTCTGCATGCTGTTTAGTGAAAAGATATTAGGATATTACGACAACATTACTCTTAGGACATCGCAAACTAATTTTTTTCATGAATATGACTTAACCTGATGGAGGACCTGCTCATTAAAAGTCAAAGTCTCTCTCTCTCTCTCTCTCTCTCTCTCTCTCTCTCTCTGCATGCTGTTTAGGCATGTTTTGTGTCGTTGATCATCGTCGTCATCCTTAATAAATAAAACATTTATTCATGCTTGGGTGTCGGCTGTGAATCCAGTGGAGAGAAATCCCCCAGCACTACCTGCAAACTGGCATTCAGATCTGCCTCCATTTTGTTAGCAATGCCCCAGCTTCCAACGATCCAATCAATTCCCGAGGGACGAAATCAAGTCCCGCCCTCTCATTTCAGATGCCGTTTCACTCGGATATACGTTACAGTAGAGAAGAAAAGACAATCACAACTTCCGTTTAATGCCGACTTTAACTTCTGATTCAACCCCTTCCATCACAAATGCATACACACACACACACACGTCTCAAACAACACATTAATACAACTTTTGACAGTCATTAAACACATTGACACTCATAAATTACGTGTTCGTGGACTTAACGGACACACGCACGCAGCGGCCATTGTAAGTCCGTAAGACAACAAGTGCACATGAAGTGTTCCATTTGGGACAGGGCCTAACTAGCTCAGCTCATGCGATATGTCCGCGGCCTACTCAAAACTGCCTCATAACGAATAATTTCAGAAAGATATTAGATTAATATAAGAACATTCACTCACCAGAGCAGAATAAAATGATATATTCTCACAAGGAAGATTAACCACAGGTCTTCAACACTCTGGAATCCGCTCCGTCTATACTCCTCCGATTTTCACTTCACTCTTCTCTCTCTTGCTGATGACAACACCTCAGGCTGACACATCGACTTTGAAAGTTCCACTTTTCAAGTGCACTCAATCATATTTCTCGTTAGATTAATGTTTAACGCAGGGAGTTTCTGGAGAAACGCTCCATGCTGCTGTCTCATATGCTCTCTCTGCTGAAAACAGCTGCGCCGGCGCAGCTTGTGGTTGGGATTTATGAGTGTGCTGCTACTACTGGCTCTTAGTGAAGTCTGTCACTGAAGTGAGATCAGTGATTTGATTAATCTTTTTTCCTTCTGGAACTTTCTCCCTTTTTTCCCTTTTTCTTAGCTTCCTTCAACTTTCTCTTACATTTTGAATTATTCTAATCTCTTTGCTAGTAGCCCGGGTTACCCGGGTTACACATGAGACACACTTCCCTTACCGCTCTGCATACAGCGGCCTTACTGATGTGCTCTGCATCTCCGATGTTATATAGAAAACTACCATTAAAAAATGTTACCACTCAAATAAATATGCATGTGAATATGGCAAAAAAAACAACAACAAACAACGGATTAATGTAATCTCTTCATCTACAGGATCCTGTATAATAGGAAATGCCATTTTTGTCACTTTGACAGTGTCTGCATGATGAAAATATGTGCAATGAATGAATGTACCTGCACTGCAAAAATACTTTATTTTTGTCTTGTTGTTTCCAGTCAAAATATCTGAAGATTCTTAATTCAAGATGCATTTTCTGTATAAGAAAAGTGACATAAGATGTTTAGTCTTTTTTCCTGTTGGGGGCAAAAAAACTATAATTTAAAGGGATACTCCACCCCAAAATAAAAAAATTGTCATTAATCACTTACCCCCATGTCGTTCCAAACCCGTAAAAGTTTTGTTCGTCTTCAGAAAATAATTTAAGATATTTTGGATGAAAACCGGGAGACTTGTGACTGTCCCATTGACTGCCAAGTAAATTACACTGTCAAGGTCCAGAAAAGTATGAAAGACATCGTCAGAATAGTCCATCTGCCATCAGTGGTTCAACCATAACGTTATGAAGCGACGAGAATACTTTTTGCATGCAAAGAAAACAAAAATAATGACTTTATTTTACCTCTGTGTCTCTCCGCATCACCGTATCGCCATTTTGGAGAATATGCGCTGAACGCAAGCAGCGTACACTCTTCTGTGTCAGCCACGCTGCGCGGATGCGCTGTTTTCGTTCAAATCAAAGCATAAATACACGTAGAAAACGTACCCTTGTGTCGCGGCTGACACAGAAGAGCGTACGCTGCATGCATCCAGTGGATATTCTCCAAAATGCCGCTACAGTGAAGCGGAGAAACACAGAGGAAACGAATTGTTGAATAAAGTTGTTATTTTTGTTTTCTTCGTGTACAAAAAGTATTCTCGTTGCTTCATAACGTTACGGTTGAACCACTGATGGCAGATGGACTATTCTGACGATGCTTTTCATACTTTTCTTTACCTTGACAGTGTAATTTACTTGGCAGTCAATGGGACAGTCACAAGCCTCCCGGTTTTCATCCAAAATATCTTAAATTGTGTTCCGAAGACGAACGAAGCTTTTACGGGTTTGGAACAACATGGGGGTAAGTGATTAATGACAATTTTTTCATTTTGGGGTGGAGTATCCCTTTAAGTGCTTTTTTTTTTTTTTTTTTTTCTTCCAAATTATCTGCCAATGGGGTAAGAAAAATATAAACAATAATCTTGTTTTTGTTTGCATTAAGATTATTTTTCTTACTCTATGGTGGATAATTTTACTTGATAATAAATATAACATATAAATATCTTATATAATTTCACGTATTGCACTTGTTTCCCCCAGGAAACAAGACTAAATATCTTATATAATTTCATGTATTGCACTTGTTTCCCCCAGGAAACAAGACTAAATATCTTATATAATTTCATGTATTGCACTTGTTTCCCCCAGGAAACAAGACTAAATATCTTATATCATTTCTCGTATATAAATGCATCTTGATTTAAGAATTTTTCGACATTTGTACTTGAAATAAACAAAAAAAATAAACAGTTTTGCAGCATGAATGAATGATTTAAATATCGCTTCCGCTTTAAAAAAAAAAAAAGGAGGAGACTGAAAGAAACTCTGGGTTTACCGAAGAAAACCTGCTCCCGACCGGGTTAGGTTCACAGAGTAAGTCACCACGGAAACTGACTCTGAGTATAGGTTACATCTCTTTCAGAAACTGGCTTGACTTACCCTGCTTTTTCGGGTTATTCAGAAATGGAAAACATTCCCTCATTTCAGGGTTAACAGGCCCCTGGTCCTGAGGGTGACGTACATATAACACCAACACTGCAATTTGTGTTAGAGAATCACATGATGGACCCCACGTTCAGTTTTTTTTTTTTTTTTTTTTACCCCACATTCAGTTAAATCACTTGTGCTTCATTTTGCGTGTCATCATTACATCATTATTTTCCTGTTTATCAAACGGCTTGATTGTCAACTTTTAGAGGAAGTTAAAAAGTCAAGTCACCTTTATTTACATAGCGCTGTGTAAATCAAGGTCACTTGACTTTTTAACTGACTCTAAAAGTTGACACAATCAAGCTGTTTGAATTATGAGGAGTGTACCTTTTAATTTATCAATAATAATTTTTTCTTCTTCTTTTTCTTGTAGTGATTGGTGAGCATTTTTACAGAAGCTTGTATATTTATATTTAAAAAATTATATCTGCTAGAAAAAGTTTTCACGTTTAGGAGAATGTTCAGTTGAAGTAAACTATATATGCAACATTAAATGTAGTATGTAGAGAGTGTCACACAAAACAGATGAGGAAGACCTACGTAGAAATGAAAATGAGGTTATTTCAACTTCAACTCTTTCAATGCTAAAACATTTGTCTTGAAATCCAGATCAAATGAACCTGTTTTACTAATTTGGAAAGATTTTTTCTAAATTAGCTGGCCTGTGGATTAACTTTGTTTGAGAAACTGAAAATTAAAAAAAAAAAAAAATCAATAATTGGTTTCTAGCAACAACTTGTAAAAGCTGCTTTTAGGCAACATTAAATATATTAACTTATTTTATATGAAGGTAGAATGACGTCAAAAAGATTTGCATACGCAGGGTAATATTTGTGGAAATGTACATAAGACTGTAAGCGTAAATTAAATTTGCATGCGCAAGAGAAGCTTTGTAAAGGTGTAAATCGCGTTTCAAGCGCAAGAAAAAATTTGCAGCATTTTACTGTTATTCGTAAGTGTAATTCATGTATTGTGAAACTGCAGCTTCATGCTAACGCAAAATAAATATGATCTGCATGCTTCTGACTTCCATTTTTCCGCGCTTACACTTTTGGCACGTTTTTTTCGCCAAAAGACGGTCAAAAGCACTACAAGCCTGTGAACAGTGATTTGCAAGCGAAAACAACAGTTTAAAGAACTGCAAAACGGATTGACTGCATAGAACCAATCTGTATGTGTAAAAAACAAACTGTTGCAAATGTCTAAATGACTTGTGCATGTGGGGCAAAAAGTTCCCGAAATAAACCGATATGTACAGCTCCGTCTCTCTTTTCTCTGCGCTTACAATTTTGGCACGATTCCCTCACTGACTGAGTTTTGCAAGCGTGAGGGGGAGGGCGGGTCCTCCTTCTTCTTGTAGCCAATCAAATGAGCCTCTCGCTGACGCAATTTACTCTTATCTGATTGGTCCAATAAACACATCACACGCCTAGACATTAATCTTCATTTAGTTCAGGATCGTTCTTGCTGCCGGAATGGTACTTTTAACGTACACATACAGTAAAAAAATGAATTAAAAAATAACAACTTAATTAAAACATGCTCCTTTCATAAGCTGTGTTCCTTTAGGCTA
>NW_015637670.1:32237-34300 GCF_001515625.1 Sinocyclocheilus rhinocerous | reverse complement strand
TGCACATTTGGGTGGCATTATGCTAATATTTCCACATAGTGAGGTAGATATGTGGGGGCGTGTTAGAACGAGCCGTTTTAGGGGGGCGTGGCAGAGTCTTAACTTTGATAAAGAATATCTCTTTGGTTTTGAGACTTTAGTCTTTGCAACTTCAGGGATCTTATCTATGCACAATCAGCTTGTAACACTCCAAAGAGAAAGCAAAACTTGAAATCGCATCATATGACCCCTTTAAAGGAAACCAGGGTGATGCTAACTTCTGTATTTGATTATTTTATATCTTTATAGCCTAACCCGTCTGTGTATTATCACATTCTTATTAAAAACTTGTAAATATGAGGAAATGTTAAAATGGTGATTTCCAGGCATTGAAAAGTCATGTTAATTAACTAAATCTTACAGGGTTATTGAAAAGTTCCCCTCCCCCCAAATAAGACGTTTTTCTAATTATGCTCATCTATAAAATATTTAATAGACTAGAAACTGCTATTTGTGAGTGCAATCTAATTGATACTTTTATCTGGTAAACATAAACACTTGCAAAAGTCAAAGAAATTCATTTTATCAAAAGGTGTGGGAACCCTATTAATAAATGCATCATAACCTCTGCACCAGCGAACCATAACAATGGCCAATTATCAACATGGAGTCAAAAATTAAGTTTTGTTTTGCTGTCTTGTTGGCTCTCCTGTTTAAAGAATTAGAGGATGATGAACACAGTATTACTTTACACATTACTTCTCTCTCTCTCCCTCTCAATCATGTAGTTTGTCAAGTGTGGCTATGCCGGATCCAACTTCCCAGAGCACATCTTCCCAGCACTGGTGGGCAGGCCCATCATCCGCTCCACAGCTAAAGTGGGCAACATTGAGATTAAGGTGAGCTCTGCACTCAACCTTGACTTTCTGGCCGCTGAGATGATCCATTTGGAGTTTGTTGTGGCCTTCTCTGAATACTACTCTGTCTATTGATGGGCTATCAAAGTTCATTTGTGAAACATATTTATGAAGGTAGAATGACGTCAAAAAGATTTGCATGTGCAGGGTAAGAGTTGTGGAAGTGTACATAAGACCGTAAGCGTAAATTAAATTTGCATGCGCAAGAGAAGCTTTGTAAAGGTGTAAATCGCGTTTCAAGCGTAAGAAAAAATTATTTGCAGCATTTTACTGTTACTTGTAAGTGTAATTCATGTATTGTGAAACTGCAGCTTCATGCTAACGCAAAATAAATATGATCTGCATGCTTCTGTTTCCGCGCTTTCCGCGCTTACACTTTTGGCACGTTTTTTTCGCCAAAAGACGGTCAAAAGCACTGCAAGAGTGATTTGCGTGATTTGCAAGCGAAAACAACAGTTTAAAGAACTGCAAAACGGATTGACTGCATAGAACCAATCTGTATGTGTAAAAAACAAACTGTTGCAAATGTCTAAATGACTTGTTGTACATGTGGGGCAAAAAGTTCCCGAAATAAACCGATATGTACAGCTCCGTCTTTCTTTTCTCTGCGCTTACAATTTTGGCACGATTACTGAGTTTTCTGAGTTTTGCAAGCGTGAGGGGGAGGGCGGGTCCTCCTTCTTCTTGTAGCCAATCAAATGCTGACTCAACTGACTCAATTTACTCTTATCTGATTGGTCCAATAAACACATCACACGCCTAGACATTAATCTTCATTTAGTTCAGGATCGTTCTTGCTGCCGGAATGGTACTTTTAACGTACACATACAGTAAAAAAATTAATTAAAAAATAACAACTTAGCTATATGATATATTAGTTTATTGTAATATCATATTGTAATTTTGATGATACTTAAAGAAGGTCTAGTATCTGCACTAGCCTAATACATGCATAATTTCACCTGTCTACTGATCCATTTTTTAAACACAAATTTGATTCTATAATAATTGAACCAACAGAACCAACAGTAATATTTTTTTATTTAACGTTGTAATTTAAGGGGATTTTACAAAATATTACTAAAATATTTATTAAAATATTTATCTCTTACTTATTCACCATTTATCATCTGTAATACTATCGTGTAACCACTAGATGGCTGTTTA
>NW_015637670.1:27591-31591 GCF_001515625.1 Sinocyclocheilus rhinocerous | reverse complement strand
ACACAACAGGCCAATCAGAAGAGAGGCTCATGAATATTAATTAGACAGACCAAAATCGACCTGTTCTCAGCAGAGCTCCTGAGAGAGGAGCTGTAAAAATATATTGAGATGGTTTTTGGTACTTATACCGCAAATATATATTCTTAAGGACATCAAAACCTAAAATAAAACTCCAGAAAGGTGTACAATATGTGACCTTTAAACATAATAAACATGGCTGTGTGTTCCCTATAGTATTCCCACATGATTAGTTACTTGTATTTGGATATATATTTAGACATTATTAAAGACATATTTATCAAAGTTTTTGCATTAGTCAAATCTGGACACAAAGAAAGCATTGTGTTACTCATTCTTGCTTCATATAATAGCTTGATCAGTCACATGAAAGTAATCAGTGTTAAATACCATAAACAGAAACATGGTCTGAAAAATTGACAAATTCATATTTAAGTAGCTTTATTGTCATAGTAAAAAGGTTTTACAAAGTATAGCACTCTGATACTATAGTGCTGAGCATTGTCACATAACATCATTTTGATTATAAAGTTTAACATCAGCTCACTGGTGTAAACAGATTCATTTATTTCAATGTAAAGCCAAACCAAACCAAATAATGTTAACACCGGCTTGCAATTCAGTATGAACACATGGGAGTCTAGCCTAAAGGAACACAGCTCATTAAAGGAGCATGTTTTAATTAAGTTGTTATTTTTTAATTATTTTTTTTACTGTATGTGTACTGTAAAAAGTACCATTCAGGCAGCAAGAACGATCCTGAACTGAATGAAGATTAATGTCTTGTCGTATGATGTGTTTATTGAACCAATCAGATAAGAGTAAATTGAGAGTCAGCGAGAGCCTCATTTGATTGGCTACAAGAAGAAGGTGGACCCGCCCTCCCCCTCACGCTTGCAAAACTCAGTTAGTGAGAGAATCGTGCCAAAATTGTAAGCGCAGAGAAAAGAAAGACGGATCTGTACATACAGCCCCACATGCACAACAAGTCATTTAGACATTTGCAACAGTTTGTTTTTTTTACACATACAGATTGGTTCTATACAGTCAATCCATTTTGCAGTTCTTTAAACTGTTGTTTTCACTTGCAAATCACTGTTCACAGGCTTGTAGTGCTTTTGACCGTCTTTTGGCGAAAAAAAACGTGCCAAAAGTGTAAGCGCGGAAAATGGAAGTCAGAACCATGCAGATCATATTTATTTTGCGTTAGCATGAAGCTGCAGTTTCACAATACATGAATTACACTTACGAGTAACAGTAAAATGCTGCAAATAATTTTTTCTTGCGCTTGAAACACGATTTACACCTTTACATAGCTTCTCTTGCGCATGCAAATTTAATTTACGCTTACAGTCTTATGTACACTTCCACAAATATTACCCTGCGTATGCAAATCTTTTTGACGTCATTCTACCTTCATAGTTTTATTTACTTTTTTAACATGTCGTGGTTACATATTTTACAGTGCACTGTAACAATTCCAGATTTATTTTTTTCTTCACACCTGAACAACAGGAATGCTAAATGGGGGGGAAAAGGGATTTGTGAGAAATAGGGTTCATCCTTGTTATGTTTTTACTTACATGCAATTGTACGTAATAAATGTTAGTTTGGGTCTGAGGAGTTTCATACTGGAAGTCTATATTCTTCACGAATGTCAGTGTTCGATGAAATCACTTCCTCTGTATATTTAGCACTATTAAAACAAGCGTAGCCATCATTTTAGACCACATCCCTTCTGTAAAGACGCACTGCAAGACGCATGAACAAAAATGGAATTAGAGGACTTTTATAATAATGCTAAATGCAGAAATGTTAAGAACACAACTGGATCTCAAAGACACTGCACGTATGAAGGAAAATCACGAAGCTGCAGTAAGAAGAAAGTTTAATTTAGGAGATGAGAACTGTTTGATACAATTTCAATAATTGTTTTCTAAGAACAATATTGTCAATTTTCCATTCTATTTAATTTTATAGTCTTGTTTGCATATTTTACCATATAGTAATTCCAGATGTTCTTATAAAACAATACTTTATTCTTGAAACTTACATCCTGATAATATGGAGTGTTTAAATTAATATTTTTGTGTTTTCTTTCTGTCTGACAGTGGGAAATCGATGTTGGGTGCCGATCACTGTGTGTCTCGGGATCATTTGTCTTCTTCTGATTGCTGGCATCATACTGCAGCATTTTCAGGCCGCTTCTAAGCGAGGTTAGTGCAAATCATTTTATGTGCAAGTAGTTTAATTTTCTTTTTTTTTTAATCTTTTATGTATACAGTTTTAAAAAGTCTATCCTCGTCAGGATATCTGTGGGGTCCAGATGGCTTGTTCCTGTCCTCTGAGTTGAAGAGCTGGTCTGACAGCAGACAGTACTGCAGGGATCGTGGTGCTGATCTGGTCATTATCAACACTGAAGAGAAGCTGGTGAGTTTGTGTGAGTGTCTGTTAATGAATGAGAGAATCACACTTATTCCTGTTTTTATTCACACACACAGAGGCACATATCATCATTTATCAAAGAGAGAGTGTGGATTGGTTTGTCTGACACAGAGAACGAGGGCATCATGAAATGGGTGGATAATTCACCACTGAATCAAGGGTAAGAGCTAAAAATCACTGTGTGTTCATTTGTTTTAGTCTTTTTGATTCTCATTATAAAATCACAACCTTCAGAAAACAGCAGAAGAGAAAACTCTTCCACAAACAACACAATCACAATTAAAGACATTTTAAATACTGTAAAGAAAACTCTTCTTCTCTCTTCTACTTTTCACTTCTGTTCCAGCGTCTGTAGTTTACTCTCGAAGCGTGCTATTATTCTGAGTATTGTTGATTCATAAATTTGTGTTTCTGAAAAACTGAACCTCTGACACATGTTGTTCAGGTTTTGGCGCAAAAGTGAGCCAAACAACTACGGTGGAAATGAGGACTGTATTGAACTGAATTATAAAAGAGAGGAGACGGGATGGTCACCGCTGAACAGCTGGAATGATGTGCCATGCTCTGAGACGAAAAAGGGGATTTGTGAGAAATAGAGTTCCTCCCTATACTTGTCATGCTTGTCCTTGTTTTATGGAATCATTATTAAGAATCTAAAAGTGTCACTGATTCTTCCTATTATTCTGATTTTGAGTGTCTGTTAAACTGCTTTTGAGTTGAATTGCTTTCTCTATGAATAAAATGGTCGAGAACCATCATTATCATATTGAACTGCATCTTTGTTTTTATTTTTATTACTATTTCATTATTATTATTTATCTACCTGAGGGTTAGATTGATGTGATAGAAAAGAAACATTGTCTTTCGAGTTTAATGGTGTTAAACGGTTGCAACAACATTTTAGTTATAATTCGTAAGGTGTTATTTCAAAGATGCTTGCTTGATTGATTAAACAGTGTAATATTGTGAAGAGAGGCTGTCAAAAACTTGTCAGATCATTTTTCACACACTTTCACATCCCTGGTTTCAGGGTTGGGCAAAGATACATCAAAATGTATTTGTGTTTGTGCACCTGATGGCTGTGTTTAACAGATTGGCTCATAGGTGTGGTAATTTGACAGTTAGTGCTTTGGAATTGCAAGGAAGTGACATCATGATATACTTCTGTGTCTGATGTATACAAGTGTGTTTAGTGTTTTGCAAATCACTGTGTGTAATGTTTTGCAAATAGTGTGAAGCTGACAATGTGCTTACAGTTGTGCAAATCTAGCCTTGTGTTTTGCTCCTTGAGTGTAAGGTTTTGCTAATTGTTGGAAAGGTTTAATTTTAGTGTGTAAGCAATCGTAAAAAACTGTAAATGTAATGAAGCAAAAACTTTTGAACCAGGAAATGAATAAATCACACCCTACACCCTCATTCACTATTCCCTACATGAGTTTACCAATATAGTCCACCTGACAGAGAGCATGAACACTAATGAGTGAATTCAGACAGTGATGAACAGCTGCTGTTAACAAGCAGAATCACTGAAGAAAAG
>NW_015637670.1:2486-27423 GCF_001515625.1 Sinocyclocheilus rhinocerous | reverse complement strand
GACTTTTTAAGTTTAAGTTTATTTTTGGCTGGCACAATTGTGTGTATTAAACACATGTGTGATGGGAAGGATCTTATGATAAAATCATGTCATGTGTCTGAGCCTCTGATTGCAATTTATGTAAAACTGTAGTGCTTTTATGATTTCTATGTTGTTGCAGTTATGTGATATAATGTGAGAAAAACTTTATAAGTGACTTTTATAAATATTGCATAAAGAGGTTTCAATTCTGGCACTCATAGACATGAAGAATCAGCATGTGAATCTCAGCAATGGTGACAAAATATTCTGATAATGTTTATGTGATTTTTGAACGTGACAAAACAAGGCAGTAAAAAGTCCAAACAAAAAATAAAAGCAAATAGTAAAAATAAAAGAAAATACGAAGACAATGCAGCTGCATAATTTATTCATGTCGCAATGCATGCTGGGAGCCATGGATGAGTCATGATTGGTGCACCCAGAATGCACTGCAGCATGAATCTGTCTCATGCACGTCACCATTGTTGAGATTCATATGCTGATTCTTGATGTCTGCGTGTCTAAACAGTACAGATGTTCTATACTAGTGTGCAAAGTGTTTTTAAAGCTCGTCATATTATTTCATCAATACGCAGTTGTGATCAATAACAAACTATATTACTCATTACCACTGATGACAACTATGTCATTATCAAAAAATCAGCCAATATAATCTAAAGACATTTTCTCTTGGTTTTTCTTACTATAACCAATGTGTTTCATAAACACAGTTACAGCAACCAGAGAAAAAATAATGTTAATAAGTCAAGGGTCAAGAGCCCAACTAAAGCAAACACTTATCTCCACAGTGGTGACTTCAAATTGTCTTATTAAGGATTAACAGAGATTTAGATGTTAATGTTTATTGAAAATAAGACATTTGTAGATGTATGACAAACACTGTTTAAGAGTGTTTGAGTCAATCGCTCTCAGATTTTTCTTTTAGGCTTTTTTTTTTTTTTTTTTAGTAGACAACACGTGGTTGAATGTACAATACACAAATATGGGTCTGCATATTAAGTTGGACCTACAGTTTTTATTCTCATCAAAGGCCAGTGTTAAATGAAATTAACTTCCTGCTTAGGGTTAGCACTATTTAAAAAAATGAGAAGTCTTACATGCAGTTAGTATTCTTTTTTTTTATAGGAACATGTCAGAGTTTCTGCTTTCTTATTAAATGTATTAACATGGAATTATTTTCCATGGAATTTACTTTTTGATATGTTACCGTATGACAATTAGAGATGTTTGTCATTATAAACAACATACTCTCTAAAGGGCTGTTAAGGACAAAGGTGGATTACTTACAAAAGCCAATTTAAAACATTATTTCAAATAATGTGGAGTGTATTAATTGATATGTGTGCGTTTTCATCATGTTTGTCTGGAGGAAGATGTTTGATGTTGATCACAGCAGGGCCGTAACCACATTGAGGGACTAGTCCTCCCCTGATAATTAGATATGGCCAAACTGTCCCCCTCAATATTTGATATTCTTGATGCTGCTCTGCTGTACTTCTTTACACACCTCTCTGTTTGTTTTAAAGGTTATATTGTTAGACTGGTCTGCCTCAGTGTTCTAACAGCCCTCATCAATATCAAAATCTTTTGAGATGGCCAATCAAATCAAAGAAGGCGTGATTTTACTTTAACCTGATTCCAGCACGACACTTCAGTTTTAATATTATTTTACAACTGTTTCATTATAAAAATGTTAAACAACCATAAGTTAATATCCAGTGATGCAATTAACGGAAGATGTTTGATGTTGATCACAGCAGGGCCGTAACCACATTGAGGGACTAGTCCTCCCCTGATAATTAGATATGGCCAAACTGTCCCCCTCAATATTTGATATTCTTGATGCTGCTCTGCTGTACTTCTTTACACACCTCTCTGTTTGTTTTAAAGGTTATATTGTTAGACTGGTCTGCCTCAGTGTTCTAACAGCCCTCATCAATATCAAAATCTTTTGAGATGGCCAATCAAATCAAAGAAGGCGTGATTTTACTTTAACCTGATTCCAGCACGACACTTCAGTTTTAATATTATTTTACAGTTTAATTAGTGACACTTATCCTGCCAACCATAAGTTAATATCCAGTGATGCAATTAACTTTTTTTTTTTTTTTTTTTGTCAAATCACGATGATTTGAAATTAAAATATATACTATCCTGTAGGCAGGCTCTCGAATAATTAGTGTTATTCATAACTGAATGTGACGAGTCAAGAAAAATAACAGAGTTGTTTTCAAATAATTAAGGTTAAAAATATATATGTAATGTTTAAAAAAAACATATTTCGACTTATTTTAAAATATTTCGACTAATTTTTCTTTCTTTTGCTTTATTCCCTTAAACTGCTGAAGACAGCTCTTTTAAAAACCACAACCATAAATATATTTTACTAAAAGAAAAGTATTCTCTATTTCACATTTCTGTCCTTTCACTTCTGCTTTAGCTTCTGATTAATTTATCTTTGAAGTACTGACAGGGGCGTTTTTCCTCTGAAAACTCAAGGGAGAAGTCAGCGCTTCCTCAGAAAATGGATAAGGAAAAAACCCACAGTACTAAAATAAAACAAAGAAAATACTAAGAAATATGACATTAAAGTGTATAAATTACTCGTTTTGCTAAAGTGACACTGTCCAACAATGACACCTGCCGGTAAAGTTACAGCGAGAGGCCGCATCTTTCTTGCCTCCCCTGAGCCCATTGAGTTTCAACAGACTGCCGAAAGCATGCATATCCAACCCTGCTCCTGTGCAGTCAAACACACCTTAACCAGCTAATTAAGGTGTTCAGGGTTACTTGATAATTAGGCAGGTGTGTTGGAACTCAAGTCTGCGGGACGGGAGCTCTCCAGGAGCAAGTATAGAGATCCCTGCCCTAAAGCGTGCTCTGGTTTGGTGGGGAGTAAAGCTGAGTTCACACCCTTGCGTAATTAACATAATTCAGAGATTACTCATGACGTTCAACTCACTGTCCCTGTCCTCGAACTGGGAGATAGTGCCTAAATGAATCTGTGGTTGTCAGTTGGTCCAAGTCGCAGCTCTTAGAACATCCCTAGCTCACAAGTTGCAATTGAAGGTGTGTTTGACTTGAAGCAGCTCTGCACAAACCGATCAATGTATGACATCAAAGCGCAGCACAAGGAATTTGAAAGCATACGGAACTATCGGCTCTCTGTAACTGCTTTTGAGTTGTATTGATTTCAATGTTGCATTGTCAGCAACATTTAGGAGTGGCGATAATGCGATCATGGGAATTCTCTCGACGCCTCACTTTCTGTTCAGTGATTCAGTGACACTTGCTTTGCTTGTTGGAACTTTACTCTGAAAAAAACTGGCACAGCCACGGTCAGTTGAATTGTGATGAGTGTTGTGTACTTTTAAAGTTTTCTAAACAATAGGTTATAAATATTTTTTAGGTTGTTTTTTTTTCGAATTTTTGGGTTGTTGATGTAGTAAAAAAAAAAGTGGTTTTGTTTAAGTTTGGTGTTTAGTGAGGAGGTAATTTTTATAGGCCTATATTACAAATGATCTGCTAGAAACAGTTCCGCCATTTAGGAACATTTTCAGTAGAAATCTATTAAAAAATATGCATGATACTTGCAGACTTTATGGCTGTTTTACAATATTTTACGAGCCAGCAGATGATGCTGTTATCGATCCTCCCGAGGCTTTGAATGTTTTCTCGGCACACTGAGGAGAAACTTCAGAGCTTTACGACTCACGAGGCATCACTCTTCATGCTTAGTTTATTATCTAGCAAATAGGTCATTTTCTAAAAAAAAAAATACAAATTTCTATAGCTACCTTTTAACCACAAATGCACATCTTGCACTAGCTCCGTGATGCGCATTTACGACTTCACGCATTACGTAATCACGTTGGAAAGGTCACGCGCATCTTTGTCTGTGTACTCAGGTTCAAAAAGCTAAGGTAGGGCAAAAAACCAACATTCATATATATATATATATTGATAGACAGATAGATTTAAAGCTAGGGTAGGCAACGTTTGTCATTCTTTGTTATGGTTGAGAGTCTCTTCACAGCCTGATAGAAATCAATAATTAAATTGGTTTATATTTGAATGTACAGTGTAATATATATGTATGGTTTTTATATATGTATAAACTGTGTGTGGGTGTGTGATACTATATTACACTGTATATGGGGCTGTGTAGCCGCAGACCAATCAGAGCGCACATTGATGAATGATGACTCCCGTTCACAGTTGAGGTAGGTGTGATGAACGAAAGGGGTTTTTGCAAAGGTTGTTTGAAAAAAAGATTTTTTTTTTTTTGAATTTCCACCAGGTGACACCAGTAGTGCAGAAACTTCCTACCGTAGCTTTAAAAGTCTATGTTTTTGTTAGGATATCTGTGGGGTCCAGATGGCTTGTCCATGTCCTTCAACTCTATGCGAAGGAGATGTGTTGCACTGCGTGAGGCAAATGGTGGTCACACCAGATACTGACTGGTTTTCGCCGACAAATGCCGGTAGAGAAGTTTTGAGTGTTTTTGTTTGTTTGTTTATTTCTGATCTGGAAAGAATGTAGGGCCTTCTAATCTTCCTTCACTCAGATCTCAGCTCAGAGTTAAAGGTAAGGTCACGGTACCACAGTGATGCAGCTTAAAAGCAAGTCTGATCAGAGTGTCAGACTGGAAGTCTATATTTACATCGAAGGCCAGTGTCAAATGAAATCACTTCCTGTGTAAAATTAGCACTAATTAAATGAGCTATTAAAAGTAATGATCATTTGAAAGGCCACAGCTCATCTGTAAAGATGTACTGCAAGATACAAGAACAAAAAAATGGAATTGGAGTACTCTTATGAAAATGTTGAGCACCAAAATTTTAGGGAGACAGCTGGACCTCAAACACACTGCCGGGATGAAGGAAGAGCTCAAAATCACAGTAAGCAGAACCATACGTTTGAAGCAGAGATGATGTCAGGAAGGTTTCAGGAAATGAGAACTGTTCGATAGAATTTCAGTCATTTTCTAAGAACAATATGTCATTGTTTAGTTTCGCAGCATATTTTCTTGTTTGCATATTTTATTGTATAGTAAATATTAATCAATATTTTTGTGTTTTCTTCCTATCTGACAGGAGGAAGTCGATGTTTGGTGCCGATCACTGTGTGTCTCGGGATCATGTGATTGCTGCCATCATACTGCAGCATGTTCAGGCCGCTTCTGAGCGAGGTTAGAACATTTTTTTATTTTTTTTTGTGGAAATAGTTTAATTTTACTTTTGAAAAAAACGTGTGACCATTTTATTAAAGTGCATGTTTCTGTGTGGTCCAGGTTGGTTCTTCGTGTCCACTGAGTTGAAGAACTGGTCTGACAGCAGACAGTACTGCAGGGATCGTGGTGCTGATCTGGTCATTATCAACACTGAAGAGAAGCAGGTGAGTTTGTGTGAGTGTCTGTTAATGAATGAGAGAATCACACTTATTCCTGTTTTTATTCACACAGAGGTTCATATCTTCATTAGTCAGTGAGAGAGTGTGGATTGGTTTGTCTGACACAGAGAACGAGGGCAGCATGAAATGGGTGGATAATTCACCACTGAATCAAGGGTAAGAGCTAAAACACTCACAGAAAACCACTGAAGATTTATTTGTTTAAGCTTTATATTCTTATTTTAAAAATAAGACCATCAACAAGATTTTCTGAATAAGCCGCTCTTCCACGAACACAACCAGCACAACCACGAAAGACACGTCTCACAAATACATTCTATTAAAAGAATATTCTCCTCCTCTATTGAATTTTCACTTCTGCTTCAGCTTCTGCACTATTTTAGTTTACTCTTGAAACTATTCTTGATTCATGAATTGCATGACTTTGTTTGAACATAGGTGTTGATCACTAAAAATCTGACATCTTTTATTCAGGTTTTGGGCTGAAGGTGAGCCAAATAACAATGAAGTTAAAAACGAGGACTGTATTGAATTGATTCCTTCATATCCCACCCTGAACAACTGGAATGATCGCTCATGCTCTGAGAAGAAAAAAGGGATTTGTGAGAAATAGAGTTCATCCTTATCTTGCTTTTACCTCTATGCTTTTATGGTGTTTACTTCATTTTAATTGCTTTCATGTGAAAGGGTAATGCTGCACACTTAACCTCTGATGTGTTCATGTCTTGCTCCATTATAGCAGCTCTACATAAATATGATCTTATTTTAGCTGTTATCATGAGTCTCATTTGTTGGTCTGAAGTGTTGAGGAGACAATCATAGTAAACTACAGAAGTCTAAAGTGTCCAGATTGCCATAATTGACGATATTATAGATATTGAGTGTCTGTGAAACTGCTTTTGAGTTGAATTTGTTTCTTATTGAGTAAAATTGTCAATTGATAGTATCATGACGGCATTTTTGTTTTCATTTCATATCTCGTTCTTGTGCATCTGCTTTGTTGCTCTGTTGCAGGGGGGCGCCAGCACCTGTCAAGGGGAGCATGAGCATCAGTTAATTCAGAGACGTTCCCTTGAGAATTTATGAAAATGAGTTAACAAATCTTTAGCCATCCACTAGGGGGCAATCTGACTCCCACTGCTAGTCGACAGTTAGAGCAGAGTTGGCTCGAGTATCAGTCACGCTCAGTGTTGCCAAGTCCGCGGTTTTCCCGCGGAATTGGGCTACTTTAATACTTGCCGTGTATAGTTAGTTTTATAGTTAACTAGTTATAGTTAGTTATAGGCTAGTTTTGAGTAGCAATTAGGCGGGTTTTGTTGTGAAAACCTGGCAACTCTGGTCACGCTTATTGACAGTGTTGGATGTTGGGGGGGCGCGAGTGAAATTAGACAAACTTGGTGGGGCACATGTCCTAAAAGGTTGAAAACCCCTGCTCTATGGTGAGATTTCCTCACGTCCAGCAGGAAGCAGCAGAGAGCAGGTTTATCAGACTGAAGTGATCAGAGAGGAAGTGAAACGTCAGATCCAGAGTGATGCTCAAGTGTTTTTCTGACAAACTATATATATTTACATGTTTTAATCTGAACTATTAGTATTGAAGCTAAGCTATTTCACTTAACAGATTATGATGACCATTTAGTTTGTAGTTCTGAACCGAATCATTCGTCAAAGCGCAATGGATTGTGGGTAATATTATCCATTAGAGTGTGCACGGATCCACACTTCAAAAATCGACCTGAAATAATAGACCATCCGGGGACTTTTGGCATACTCTTTTCAACATACTATGCTTTGGGACACACTTCCTAATTCTAATCTCACATACTGATGGATAGTATGAACATTGGGGTGCAGGGTAAGAAGCAGTTTTACTCAAGATGCCTTCGAGGTAGATACCAATGATGATCATAATAACCAATGTCCATCATATATGCAGACTGATATCTAAAAGTTTTTTTTTTTTTTATTCTTTTCACTAAAATTTAGATATAAAAATTGAACAAAACATCAACAATAAAAAATAGCAAGCTAGTTTAATTGATTATCTTAAAAGTCCGTTGATATCGCCATTATTTAATATGGCTGTTAACACGTTCTCCAACAAGCGGAAGATGAGACCTGTATTCCGGGTTTGGTCAGGTGACTTTCGACATATACCCTATCGGACAGAAGTCTTGAACAGAAAAGGTGTGTTCGACTCGAAGCGGCGCTGCACAGACAAGAACGGTCTTTGACATCGAAGTACCGCGAGAGCGATTCGAAAGTAGCGTCTGCTCTCTAATCGCTCTTGCGGTACTTTGATGTCAAACACTGATCGGTCTGCCTTACGACGCTTCGAGTCAAAACGTCCTTACTGCATTTCTGGGCCTTGAACATTGCAGTTGTGTTGCTGTCCATGCAGGGTCAGAAAGCTTCGGATTTCACCAAAAATATCTTAATTTGTGTTCTGAAGATGAGCGAAGGTCTAACGGGTTTGTAACAACATGAGGGTGAGTAATTAATGATGACATTGATGCAAAATCATTGATGATCCAGTTTTTAGCCTGTTTTAGGCTGAGTCCATTTGACTGATCACAGATTCTTCTCTTTTGGCTTTTCTGGCTGCCAACATGTGGAAAAAAAATCTGCATTGTCTACATGAATGTGCAATATACAGTACATTAAACCATAGTGTGAGTCTACAGAGAGTTTAAACATGGGGGGAAAGTCTAGATTGTCCTGTGTCTGATAATGAAACCACTTCCTGTGTAAGTTTAGCACTTTTTAAAAAAAAACAAGGTACACTTTCTGAGAGACCACAGCTCATCTGTGGACACATACTGCAAGACATAAGAAAAAATAATGGAATCTGAGAACATTTATGTACACAGAAATGTTATTAACAGATCTGGACCTCGAACACAGAGTCGCCACCAAACTGATGGAAACGCTTGAAAATACAGTAAGCAGAAAGTTATTTTGAAGCAGAGATAGTGGTGCTAATGTTTGAGAAACTGAAAATTATTGGACAAAATAACTGTTTTCAAGGAACAATGTGTCTGTTTCTGCTTTTATATTAAAAGTATTAACAGTATATGTTTTTCTTGGTTGCACATTTTACTGTATAGCATTTCTAGAAGCTTTGTCATAATAGAGCAAACTTTTAAAGAGCACTGTCAGTTACTTAGAAAGGTCAAATTTGAAATGTTAACAATCATAATAATAAGTATCTAATAATAGAGAGTGAATAATCAAACCATCAACAGCTTACAGGACAGTTACACTGATCTAATGACTGAAAACCACCAACTGCAGGACATCTTCAGCTCTTTGACTCAGAAGACCAGAGTCGATCTCATTGCTGAGATAAGCCAGTTAGAGACCAGAGTCAGAGATCTCACTGATGAGAAAGACCAGTTACAGAGAGATTTTGACTCTTTGAATAAGAAGGGCCCAGTTTGTTTTTTCAAGTCCACTGAGTTGAAGAGCTGGTCTGACAGCAGACAGTACTGCAGGGATCGTGGTGCTGATCTGGTCATTATCAACACTGAAGAGAAGCAGGTGAGTTTGTGTGAGTGTCTGTTAATGAATGAGAGAATCACACTTATTCCTGTTTTTATTCACACAGAGGTTCATATCTTCATTAGTCAGTGAGAGAGTGTGGATTGGTTTGTCTGACACAGAGAACGAGGGCATCATGAAATGGGTGGATAATTCACGACTGAAACAAGGGTAAGTGCTAAAAATCACTGTGTGTTCATTTGTTTTAGTCTTTTTGATTCTCATTATAAAAATGAGGCCATCGCAACCTTCAGAAAACAGCTGAAGACAAAACTCTTCCACAAGCACCACAACCACAACTAAAGACACTTTTAAAACTGTATTAAGAAAACTCTTCTTCTCTTGTTTACTGTTCTGCACTTTCACTTCTGCTCCAGCTTCTGTAATACTTTAGTTTATACTTGAAAAGTGCTGTTATACTGTGAGTATTGTTGATTCATACATTTTTGGTCCTGGAAAACTGAACATCTGATACATGTTGTTCAGGTTTTGGCATAATGGTGAGCCGAATAACCAAGACGGAAATGAGGACTGTATTGAACTGATGCCTTCAAATCCCGTCCTGAACAACTGGAATGATCTGCCATGCTCACAGGAGAAAAAAGGGTTTTGTGAGAAATAGGGTTCATCCCACCTTTTTGTAGTTTTTCTTTTGTTATCTAATATAATAATTCTTATTGTGAATGCATTTAAAAGTGAGTCCCTACCTTTTAAAAAAGCTGTCAGTGAATTTTTAGAAGGAAATTGCGAAATTGTCACTATTTTCTTATTGCTTTAATCATTTTCTGTTTCTCATGAGGTGAATTAGGGTGATCTGGGAGACCAAACCTCTGATGTGTACATGTTTTTCTCCATCAAAAGCATCTTGTAATATTCAAGCTGAATATAGATTTATAATGAGTGTTGTATATGTTAAGCAGTTCTTGCATATAGGCTCTAGGGAGCAGTGAGAGAAAGAGTAGGCCTAAGTCAAGTTGATATGTGAATGCAGAAGTGTAATAAAAGTAGTGTTTTCATGATCCAGCAGAATAAGATTTAGTTGTCTTTCGTCAAAATAATACACGGTGTCAGAGTGAATCGCAAATATGGATGCTGCCGGAGTGTCTGCACTGCGAATGGACTGGGAATCACAGAATCTTCCCGATACATGGAAAAAGTTTAAGCAGCACATTGAATTGATGTTTTCGGGGCTACAAAGAAGAGGCAGAGAAATCAACCCATTCTCACTCCCAAGGCGTCAAAAACTGCAGAATGGTCAAGCGCCTTTAGCGTCACTATGAAGACGCCAAAGGAACCCCTCGCCATCACTATATCAACGAACTGGGACCTACATTGCTTTCAATAGGAAACTTTGGGTGTCGATACACAGACGCAAAGGACATGGGAAGTTTGTCGCAAGAAGTCTCATTTAGCACACATCGCGATATTTGCCATCAGTTTACGTGTGTCACACGTTGGTGATGCTAAAGGCGCTTGACCATACTGCAGTTTCTGATGCCTTGGGAGTAAGAATGGGTTGGAGAAATGCAGCTACTTGCTCTTATGTGTCGAAGAGAAAGAAAGGGATATTGATAACACATGGAATCTCACTGCGGACGAAGCTAAGTTGCTCAAAACTTACTACGATAATTTTGAAGCTTATACGTAGTCTCAAAGGTTAATCCAATTTTTGCAAGTTCAATGAGAAAATGCAGTGTGCTACGGAAACATTTGATCAATTCATCACTGAGCTGTGAGCTCAGATTGCTTGTTAAAGACTGTGGTTACACGAACCAAGAGGAGATGGTGAGAGACCATGTGGTTTTTGGCATGTATTCCCCAGAAATTCGAGAGAAATTACTCAATCGGGGTGCTGAATTAACCAAAATCTCACTATTATTATTCAGTGTTTCAGATACCTTTTCACTGTAAAAATAAATTAAAAAAAATATATATATAAAATAAAGATGTCATGTCAGTGCTCAGTAGAAACACCGGACCGACCATCGGCTTGCCACTGCTGTACCGACAGAGGCCCAGCCAAGGCAACGCTGGCAGACCGACAGCCCCTTTCACACATACAGACTTTACTGGTAAATTACCAGTAAATTACCATTAAGAGATCACGTGTGAACAGGACCTTTGCAAAAATTCCGGTAAATTCGTTCCGGCAATTTACCGGTTTGAGAAGAGCCGCTTTCACACAGTAATACCAGTAAATTGCCGTAAAATTACCAGAACGACTTTACCGGTAAATACAAAAATGCGCTGTTCACACAGGCAACGATGTTTGTCACAAAAATGAAAACATCAACAAAACACTGAACGCATATAGGCTACCCCTCTATCTTTACAAACACAGCACCGGGATGCGCTGTCGTTTAGAGGTCATTTCTGGTTAATGATGACATAGAAATTACCGGTAATTTAAAACCGATGTGTGAATGGTGCTTTACCGGTAAAAAGCTCTCAGATTCCATCAAAAATATCTTAATTTGTGTTCCGAAGATGAACGAAGGTCTTACGGGTTTGGAACGACATGAGGGTGAGTAATTTATCACAGAATTTTCATTTTGGGGTTAACTAACCCTTCAATTCATGAATTGGTGAGCCAAATGACACAGTTGCAAATAAGGACTGCATTGACACGATAAATGATCTCTCATGCTCAGATTGTGTTTCAGATTGCAGACCAGTTACAGTGATCAAACTACTGAAAAATATCAGCTGCAGAGCAACTTCAACTCTTTAAGTCTGAAGAAACTTTAGTTGGAGACCAGATTCAATTACTATAATTGTTGAGAAATGCCAGTAACATATTTGTTTAGAGTTTCTTGGCCTTAAATTAGGATCTGCTGATCTTCTGTCATTCAAATTCAACTCCAAGTTATTCATTTATACCATCTCAGTTAAAAATGTCAGAACAGTGACACCTGCTGAGAAAATGAATATATCCTGTTGTCACTCACTGGTGTTTAGTAGCTGTAAACAGGAAGTCATCATCCCACAATCTCTATTTTCTATCATCATCCTCTCTCTGTCTCTTAATGCCACAGTGGTGCAGATTAAAACATTATTAATTTTCATATTAATTCCAGTTCCAGTCACTTGTCATCAATACAAATGCCAAGTTAGGCCTGTTTCAGGGTGTTGGAGTCCACTGTGAAGGTCACAGATTCCTCTTGTTGGATATTGTAGCTGATAACAAGATCATGGGAAAAACTCCATATTCTTTGACAACATAAGGTTGAATATGCAATATATATTCAATCATACAGTGATATGATTTTACAGAGAGTTTTAGAATGAGAATGAAAGTCTAGATTTTTCTGAGTCTAAACTAATGAAACCACTTCCTGTGTAGGGTTTGCACTATTTAAAAACACGGTACACATTATAAAGATCACACCTCATCTGTGCACACATACTGTACTCTACTGTAAGTAAGAGCAAATAATGGAATCAGGGACCTTTTATGTATGCAGAAATATCAATAACAGATCTGGACCTCGAACACAGAGTCGCTGCCAGGATGAAGGAAAAGCTCGAAAGCAAAGTAAGCAGAAAGGTTAGTTTGAAGCAAAGGCGGTGTCGCAGATAGTATCGCTAATGCTTGAGGGGATGAGAAATGTTTTTAAAAAATCAATCATTGTTTTCTTAGAAACCATTATTTTCTGTTTACATTTTCAGCATATATTCTTGTTTGCGTATTTATTTTACTGTATACAGTATGTTTTACGTTTACATTAATTCCAGATGTTTGTCATTATAAAAGAACATACTCTTTCAAGAGCCTTATCATTTACCTACCAACCAAGATAAATTACTTAAGGTTGATTTGAAACATTATACCTAAATAATATGTAGTAAATTGTTATTAATATTTGTGTGTTTTGGTGGTGTTTGTCAGGAGGAAGTAGATGTTTGGTGTTGATCACAGTGGGTCTCGGGCTCATTTGTGTTCTTCTGCTGGTCTTCATCATACTGCAGGACATCACCATCACAGCAGAGAGAGACCTGATAAAGAGTTACAAGAACACAGTTGAAGAGTTCAATCAAACCATCAACAGCTTACAGGACAGTTACACTGATCTAATGACTGAAAAACACCAACTGCAGAACAACTTCAACTCTTGTAGTCACAAGAACATGGAACTGGAGACCAGAGTCAACAATCTCACTGCTGAGAAAAGCCAGTTACAGAGAGATTTTGACTCTTTGAATCAGAAAAAACTGCAGTTAGAAAGCAAAGTCAGGTCTCTGAGTGAGGAACTGAAGAAAGAATCATCTGAAGGAGGTTAGTACAAATCTACGGAAGCTGTCACAGCTGAGTAAAAAAAATATGATTCTGTAAGTATAAATAATGATAAACTTTCTCATAATTTTGACTTTGACTTTGAGAAACAATCTTGTAACAATAACTTAGCATCTCATAATAATTAGGGTGACCATTACCATTATATATATATATAGAGAGAGAGAGAGTCAAACCAAAAATTATTCAGACACCAGATATAATTTTTGATTTTTTTTTTTACTAGTGGGTGCAGAACACTATAGTTCCTTTATGTAAGTGAGGAAAGCAAAATAAAGTAAACTGTGACATATTATACCAAAAAATTCTTCATACAGTGGACTACCAGTAAAAGTGATTAAAAAAAATTGGAACCAAAAATTATTCAGACACTTGTTAAGTGTTATCTGACATTATCAAGATGAATTTGTTCTGACAAAGTTTAACTGGTTCATGTCATATTTTTTTACCATTTTCTAAACTATAGCGAATAAACTGATATTGTGTGAAATGTAAAAGGTGTCTGCATAAATTTTGGTTTGACTGTATATATATATATATGAGGTGTGCTTCTCTTAGCCAGTCTGTGGGGTCCAGATGAGTTTTATATATCCGATGAGGAGAAGAGCTGGTCTGACAGCAGACAGTACTGCAGGGATCGTGGTGCTGATCTGGTCATTATCAACACTGAAGAGAAGCAGGTGAGTTTGTTAGAGTGTCTTTAATGTATGAGAGAATCACACTTATTCCTGTTTTATACACACACAGAGGTTCATATCTTCATTCATCAAGCAGAGTGTGTGGATTGGTTTGTCTGACACAGAGAATGAGGGTGTTTTGAAATGGGTGGATAATTCACCACTGAAACAAGGGTAAGAGCTAAAACACTTTCTATCTATCTATCTATCTATCAGTAGTGTAATGGTATATGTATTGGTGCAGAATTAGTGCAAACTCGGTTTCCACCCTGGGATGGGATATTGTTTCCCTTTTGATAAGGTTCACTCACATTGCGTGATATCATGCTAGGGGAAACCTCCATTTTCTCTGAATACTAAAGTCTGATTTGTTAACATTTACGTAGCTGCAAGAACAAAAGGCATTTTGCCCGCCAAAATGGTTGGGGCTGACTGCCTCTGTAAGTCGGCGCTGAATGCCGTTTCATCCGAATCTTTCTTTTTCGAAGCTTATTTTGCTAAAAGAGCATATTTTCAGCGGCGTTTGCTACAAAATGCAGTACAATTAATGTGGCTCATGCAGGGCACTCCTGCCTTCCTTTGGATGAGCATGCTGCCTGTTTGGATAAGCCCACGCAGAGGCTGCGCTCACTGAGATGAGCTGTTCTCATTGCGAGAGCACGCGTCTCTCACAGATTGTTTTCTTTGTAGATAGTGACCATGTCCCTTGTGCTGCCCTGTTTTTTTTCCCTCTCTTCCAGTGTCATTGATTACTTCCCATGAATGGCCCAGTACGTGCCTCTATGCCTTCCCTCAGGTCATCAGACGTCCAATGCTCGGCCCTTCTGGTGGCCCCAGTCTGACGGAACCAATCGAGGTTCCCCGAGTTAGTACAGCTACTGTCGGCAGCCCCTTGGCTCAGTCTGTTGAGGAAGGACTTTCTGTCCCAGGTGAGAGGAACGATTTTGCACCCCCAACCCGAGTTGTGGAGCCTTCATCTGTGATCCCTCGACAGGAGCCTTTGCACCTTCCCATAAGTTTCGCCCATATTATCTCAGAGGCCAAACCCCATCTACAAGATGCCTCTATGCCCTCAAGTTGTCTGGTTTCTCTTACTGGTGTGCAGTCTGGGATGAAGACCTGTTGTCTTGCGACGTGTCGTCCATCTTGTCCTTGTCCTTCTTGCAAAAGCTGCTGAATAAGGGGTGCAATCCTTCCATGCTCAGAGTATACAGTACGTGGCATCCACCGTGGTGTATCACGCTCTAGTGGCCAGCCAATCTGTAGGAAAGAATGACTTATTTGTGAAATTCACAACTTATTCGTGAAACTCTCACAAACAATCATCCCGTTCCGACCTGGGATCTATGCACGATCCACAAGGCCCTTTGAGGCTCCACGTGTCACTTAAGACCGCCCTCCTGCTAGCTTTAGCATCGGTCAAGTTTGGGATGAACGACTGCAAAATTGTCCTCAAATTGTCCTTGGCTCTTCTTGCTTCAGAGGATGAGTATGGTACAAATTTACTCTGCCAGGTCCGGGCCCTTAAGATCTTATATATATACAGTACATACATATCAAAGCACACAAAGAGCTGCTGCGACTGCCGAAACTGGCTAGGCACGCAATGTGAGTGAAGTGTATTGAAAGGGAACACTCTGTTTACTAGCGTAAACTTTGTTCCCTGAGATAATGGGAACAAGCATTGTATACCCGGCCATGCTACAAAGCTGCACATAAGCTGATGTTGTCACTTATCAGTCAAAAGATTCTGAACTAAATCATTAATCTATGCTGCTTGACCTACTGTCAGACGCATGTGTTGTTTAATGCATTTGAAACTTGTTTTCCTCAGTGCACAACTTAAATCTTACACTTATATACTTAACTGTAAATGATATAAATAAAATATGCATACTATTTGCTCAGTCAGATTATATGTAAGAGCAAACTTCTTTCTGCTTCCTCTCTTGCTGCTTATTGCTTTCTTAATTAAGTGTTCCTCATTTGTTAGTCATTTTGCATTTGTTCAAAATAATCATTATTTCCTGGTTACGTAAGGAGTAAAAACGTTGGGATACTTAAAGATTTGGGGTCCTGAATAACTGAAAATCTGCCACATTTTATTCAGGGTTTTTTTCCCATATGAGCCGAATGATGCAGGTGGAAATGAGGACTGTATTGAAATGCAATTTTGCCCATATTGTTCCAACCTGAACACCTGGAATGATCTCGCATGCTCAGATTTGAAAAAAGCAATTTGTGAGAAATAGGGTCATCCTGTCTTATGCTTTTACTTTTATTTTATGGAATAATTTTATTGTAATTTCTGATTTAGCAATCTAATTTGAACCCAGTCAGCTACTTTAATTTTATGTAGACTGCTTTCATGATATCAATTCTGTTGTATAATTTTCTGTAATGGATATTCAAGTGGATATTTAAATGAAAGGAAAATGTGAACGTCATTTTTATTGCTGAAATATGTTCTCATGTTTATTGCATTATATTTTTCTGTCAAACTGTTTTTGAGTTTATTTTCTAAATGTATTTGCTATAATTGGTTTTTCTTCTTTTGGCAAATTTTTGGTGTACAGTTTTACTGTTGGTGTTTAGTGAGGATGTATTTTTTATTTATGTATGTATTTTTATTTATATATTTTTTTTATGTTATGAAATCTTATATATGTATACTACAAATGACATCTGCTAGAAAAAGTTCCCCCATTTAGGAACATTTTCAGCTCAGATTTGTTTGATACTTCCGGGCTTTATGGCTGTTGTAAATTTTAGGTTCCAGCAGATAGCACTATTAGGGCCTTTCGCACCGCAGGAACCTTTTCATAGTACCAGAACTAATTGTGGAACTACCCACTTTTTGGCGTTTTCGCACCGCCGGAACTGGGAGCGATTTTAGTACTGGACTGCCTTTTTCGAGAACCAAATTAGCTCCTACTCCGGAGCAGGGTCTAACCAGCACAACTGGTACTAATCGTGACGTAAGTAGACAATGATTGGCCAACCGCGTACGAAAACGCCCTCATCCGCCATGATTTAAAACGCTGTGTAAACATACTGTAAACATTGTGTCAACTTATTTCGCAAGTATGGAGAACAGCGATAGATGGACGGACGCTGAAGTGCAGGCACTTGTAGCAAATGTAGCACTGCCAGTTGTCGTTGGAGATTCTTAGTCCTCCTTTCCGTTCTTTCAATCGCTTTACGTATACGTCGACTTTCCATGTCCATTATTGTGAAACCCGCGAGAGGCAACAAAAACACAGCTCCAATCACAGCGTCCTCCATCCTCCTGTTGTTAACATTGTTTTTCTTTGTTTCCATTGTTGAACGCCGTGCACAAATGACGTCGCTGTCGACCGGTTCCTAGTACACACTGTCGGTGCGAATGCAACCCTTTAAATGGTACTGGGAAATAGTTCGCGCAAAATCGTCCCAGTACTTTAGTACTGTCCATTTAGTTCTGGAACTAAAGCGGTGCGAAAGTCCCTATAGTTTAGGAGGCTTTGAATCTTTTCCCACTTTAATCCAATAGTATCTCCTTTAATCAGCTTCCAGGGCTTTCAAGCCTTCGTTTCCACACTTTCTAAAGAGCTAGAAAGCAGAACGTGAACGTGTAGGAATTGAAATCAGTATAATAAATCTCTATATCGCTCAGATCAGTTTTAAGTGTAGTATGTGGAGAGTGTCGTGTAAAACAGTGTGAGAAAATCAAGAAAATTTCTCATGTAAACTGAAACCATTAACTCTTTACAAAGATATTGTATACAATAACAGCAACAGAGCAACTAAGTGGAAGACCTGCGTACAGATGAAGGTAGAGATTGTTCATGGTGTTGATCTGGTCATTATCAACGGTGAAGAGAAGAAGCGGGTGAGTTTGTGTGAGTGTCTGTTAGTGTTAATGAATGAAAGGAATCACACTTAATGAGAGGAATCACACTCATTCCTGTTTTTATTCACACACAGAGGATCATATCTTCAATCAAAGGAGATTGTATGGAATTGTTTGTCTGATACAGAGACGAGAGCAACATGAAATAATTATTATTATTTTAAATAATTCTTATGCTTTTTAAATTCTGATATCTGTCATATTTGATTCAGATTTTGGTCCAAGGGTGAGCTGAATGACCTTGAGGGAGAAGACTGTATTGAACTGATGTCTTTTTACTTTTCTTTTTTCCAACCTGGCAACTGGAATGATCTTCAATGCCAATACAAAACAAGGAATTGTGAGAAATAGGGTTCGTCCTTGTCATGTGTAGGCCTATAGCCTACTTCTATTATCCTTCAGTGCTCGAAGAGGGCCGGTATGCATTTTAGTGTAGCCTACCTTCACTTTTTCTGGCGTACCGCCACTTCTCACATGTTGACGGAAAAGATTCAAAGCTTCGAGAGTGTCGAAAACAGCGCCATCTGGTGGTTAGTAAAAAATAAAGTAGCCAATAGCCTGTGAAAAGTTACATCGGACGAAGCCACCACACACTCCATAGTTTCAATGTTATGTGCACAAATAAAAGCTTAACAGTGTGTGTGTGTGTGTGTGTTAAATTTCTCTCTCTAATATATTCATTTACCAATTAAACTGTGGCATTAAATGGTGGCATATTAATATGATGTAATAGAAGAATAATGTACACCACTAGCGTAGCAGAGACTCTGGGTGTGCATCAGAAAAACTGGGTGTTCCACATTTATTGTCAGATTAATGTGCAAAAAAATAAATAAAAAAATACGACTCTGCACATCACTAACGATACAGAATAGACTGGGCTGATGTGTAAAACTATAGCTCAGACTCGCCACATAACCATAAAACTATATGAAATATAAATATACATTACACAGGATCGCCAACAAGTCACTGCCTTTAATAGTGCCTGTAACCATACTGCCTGTGAATGAATGAAAATGCATATGTATATATATATATATATATATTTTTTTTATTTTTTTTTATTTTTTTTTTTTATTAAAGAGAACTTTGTGCTGCTTTTGGTGCTTGAATTTGTGCTTCAATAATGAGGTCTAAGTTTATGAATATGCTAGAAGTAAACATTTTAAACATTTGTATTTTTTTTTCTCTCTATTTAACAATAGGGATGCACCGATACCACTTTTTCCAGTACTCGCCCGATACCGATACTTTTATTTTCGGTACTTGCCGATACCGAGTACCGATACCGATATTTTTATTGCATTTGTACATTTTTTAAATATTGGGTACAGAAACCAAAAGGGTATGTATAATGTTAGTTGGTTAACTTCATTTATCAAATAGATACAGTCAAACCAAAATGTATTCAGACACCTTCAACATTTCTCACATTATCACAGTTTATTCACTATAGTTTAGAAAATGGTAATAAAATATGACAAGAACTCAGAGTTAAACTGTCAGAACAAATTCATCTTGATAATGCTAGATAATTCTGATAGAAAGGTATGTAATAGATTACAATCAACCAAAAATTAGACAGCTATGACAGTATTTACACAACTATCAATACTTAGTCGGGCAACCCTTAGCCTCAATAACAGCCTGTAGTCTCCTGGGCTTATATTCATTGCATACATATACTTCGTAGCAGACATCCTTAACTCCATTCTGCTGTCTGTTGTTCTGTTGTTGGTGTTTCTTTGTCTGAATATGGCGCTTATCACATGCTGTGTGGTATCGGCGTTTGGTATCGGGGCATTTTAACAAGTACAAGTATGAGTACAGGATACCAGTATCGGTATCGGTGCATCCCTATTTAACAACATTAACTTATAATAGTGAAAGACTTCTACCGTCAAGTAGATTGCATGTTTTCTTGCCTGGCTGGATGTTGTGCTCATGATCAATGTTGTTTGCATTCGCCCAAACTGTTTTGCTGAAATCAAAACGCGGACGGTGAAGGGAATTGTCGTTAGGGCGAGTTACCGTTACCGTTCTCTGTGAAGCGGGATTCCGCCCGATCTAAAGCCTTCCTCAAAAGGCTATGTTCGTAAATGAAACAATGATTTGCACAAAAAGAATGATTACTGATCAATTGAGATTTGTTATTCACATGGTCTGGTGGTCATACGGCGTATGCCTGCGAATACGGGACAAACTGCAAAATACGGGACAAATTCCGTAAAGCTTTCATTCGGAATACTTCTTTGATGCCTTAAACACGGGACGATTCCGCATTATACGCAACTGTTGGCAACCCTACCTGTTGATGCCGGCCGGGGAGGGAGAAACATCCTCGTCAGGTGTAACGTTAGGCCTTGTGTCCAGCTGTCCATCAAGCTGAGGTTCTTTACTAAAGAAATTAAGCGGGGAGCTCTGAGACATATTGCTAACTAACAAGGTTTAGTCAAAGATTCTCTATTGTTTAGAATGCGCGGCAAACGTCTCTCAAGATGCTGGGGTCACACGTCACAGTCAGCGGCAGATATTTGTTTTAATTAAAATCATTTAAAATTTTAATTACATTTTAAATTAACAAATATTGCAAGTAAACGACAATAGACCAAGTTTAGAAGTTGCATTGCTGTCTATGCAGGGTCAGAAAGCTCTCAGATTTCATCAAAACAATCTTAAATTGTGTTCTGAAGATGAACGCAGGTCTTACGGGTTTGGAACGACATGAGGGTGAGTAATTAATGACCGAATTTTCATTTTTGGGTGAACTATCCCTTTAAGGGAAAAAAAGGTGGGTGGGGGCGTTGATACTGTTTCCTATGCAATGACGTTAGCCAATCATATCTGGTCGATTACTGACAAGCCTTAAAGGACCCGCCCCTTAAAAATATGTCATTTCAGAATGAGGGTTGAAATATCCAGCTGACATTCGTTTCTGTTAAGTGAGATACGATCTGGCGCTGGAATCTGTTGTTTTTGAAATATTGCTGAATGTTGAAAATCATGCTGAAATCACTCCTGTCCCACCCACTTTTTAAAACAAAGTTACGCCACTGTGTGTGTGTGTGTGTGTGTTTGTGTTTGTGTGTGTGTGTGTGTGTATTAAACGTTAAAAGTGAACCTCAAAGAACATATTAAAATAATAAAAAAATCAATGTCACGACCCCTTTAATTAAGCATTGTTTAATGGCTGTAAACATGAAGGCATGGTAACGTACTGTTTAATAGCTGTATAAAGGAAGACATCATCCCACAGTCTCTGTTTACTTCTGTTTTCCTCTCTGTCACTGAGTGCGACATTGATGCAAAAACATTGATGTTGTCATGAAAATACACAGGTCCAGTTTTTAGCCTGTTTTAGGCTGAGTCCATTTGACTGATCACAGATTCCTCTTTTTGGTTTTTCTGGCTGCCAACATGGGGGGGTGAAATCTGCATTGTCTACATGAATGTGCAATATACATTAAACCATAGTGTGAGTCTACAGAGAGTTTAAACATGGGGGGAAAGTCTAGATTTTCCTGTGTCTGATAATGAAACCACTTCCTGTGTAAGTTTAGCACTATTTAAAAAAAACAAGGTACACTTTCTGAGAGACCACAGCTCATCTGTGGACACATACTGCAAGACATAAGAAAAATAATGGAATCTGAGAACATTTATGTACACAGAAATGTTAATAACAGATCTGGACCTCAAACACAGAGTCGCCACCAAACTGATGGAAACGCTCGAAAATACAGTAAGCAGAAAGTTATTTTGAAGCAGAGATAGTGGTGCTAATGTTTGAGAAACTGAAAATTGTTGGACAAAATAACTGTTTTCAAGGAACAATGTGTCTGTTTCTGCTTTTATATTAAAAGTATTAACAGAATTTTTTTTTCTTGGTTGCACATTTTACTGTATAGCATTTCTAGAAGCTTTGTCATAATAGAGCAAACTTTTAAAGAGCACTGTCAGTTACTTAGAAAGGTCAATTTGAAATGTTAACAATCATAATAATAAGTATCTAATAATAGAGAGTGAATTTTCATTAATTAATATTTGTGTGTTTTGTTCCTGTTTATCAGGAGGAAGTAGATGTTTGGTGTTGATCACAGTGTGTTTCCAGATTATTTGTGTTCTTCTGCTGATCAACAACATACTGCTGCACATCACCATCACAGCAGAGAGAGACCTGATAAAGAGTTACAAGAACATGTTTGAAGAGTTCAAGCGAACCATCGACAGCTTACAGGACGATTACACTGATCTAATGATTGAAAAACTCCAACAGCAGGACATCTTCAGCTCTTTGACTCAGAAGACCAGAGTCGATCTCACTGATGAGAAAGACCAGTTACAGAGAGATCTTGACTATTTGAATAAGAAGGGCACAGTTTGTTTTTTCATATCCACTGAGTTGAAGAGCTGGTCTGACAGCAGACAGTACTGCAGGGATCGTGGTGCTGATCTGGTCATTATCAACACTGAAGAGAAGCAGGTGAGTTTGTGTGAGTGTCTGTTAATGAATGAGAGCAATCACACTTATTCCTGGTTTTATTCACACAGAGGTTCATATCTTCATTAGTCAGTGAGAGAGTGTGGATTGGTTTGTCTGACACAGAAAACGAGGGCATCATGAAATGGGTGGATAATTCAACCCTGAAACAAGGGTAAGTGCGCTACTGTACTTTGTACAACTTTTTTCTTTTTAGTTTTGTTGTTGATTAATAAAAAATCTGATACATGTTGTTCAGGTTTTGGCTCAATGGTGAGCCGAATAACCAAGACGGAAATGAGGACTGTATTGAACTGATGCCTTCAAATCCCGTCCAAACCCTTCTTCTCTCTTCTACTTTTCACTTCTGTTCCAGCGTCTGTAGTTTACTCTCGAAACGTGCAATTACTCTGAGTATTGTTGATTCATAAATTTGTGTTTCTGAAAAACTGAACCTCTGATACATGTTGTTCAGGGTTTGGTTCGAAGATGAGCCAAACAACTACGGTGGAAATGAGGACTGTATTGAACTGAATTATAATAGAGAGAAGACGGGATGGTCACCGCTGAACAGCTGGAATGATGTGCCATGCTCTGAGAAGAAAAAGGGGATATGTGAGAAATAGGGTTCATCCCGTCTTGAGGTTTTGCTTTTATTATCTAATATAATCATTCTTATTGTAAACACATAAGTTCTGATTGAGGTTCCTGCCTTTTAAAACACTGTTAGCTGATCTGAAATTTGTTCGAAGGAAAATGTCAAAGTGTCATTATTTTCTTATTGCTATAATAACCTTTGTTTCTCATGATGTGGATTCAGGACACAAAACCTCTGATGTGTTCATGTTTGGCTCCATCACAAGCAGCTCTATATTAATATGATCTTATTTTAGCTGCTATCTTGAGTCTCATTTGTTGGTCTGAAGTGTTGAGGAGACAATCACAGTAAACTACAGAAGTCTAAAGTGTCCAGGTTGTTATTCTGATGTTGAGTGTCTGTAATTGCTTTTGAGTTGAATTGCTTTCTGATTTAATAAAATATTAAATTACTATCATTACCAGAGTAAACTGTGCATTTTTGTTTTCATTTCACACTTCATTATTGTGTACCTGCTTTATTGCTCTGTTTCCTCCAGTCCAGCAGGACGCAGCAGAGAGCAGGTTTATCAGACTGAACTCATCAGAGAGGAAGACGAACATCAGAGCCAACATTTTTTTCTACCAATTTATGGATATTTTTTATCTTTCAATCTTAAAAAAAAAAAAAAACATTTGACACCAAAGTAATTTCATAATTGAACATTAATTAATAAAAACTACACATTATTTTGGCTTAAAGGGATAGCTCACCCAAAAAATAAAATTAGCTCATTATTTACTCACCCTCAAGTCATCTTATTTGTACATGACTTTCTTCTTTCAGACGAATCCAATCAGAGTTATAATAAAAAATATCCTGACTCTTCCAAGATTTATAATGGCAGTGAATGGGTGTTTTTTGTCAATAGTCCAAAAGAAGTCCCATAAAGCGCATCCATCCATCATAAATAGTGATCCACATGATTCCGGGGGGTTAATAAAGGCCTCCTGTAGCAAATCGATGTGTTTTTGTAAGAAAAATATCCATTTTTAAAACTTTATAAACGGTAATCTCTAGCTTCAGCTAACTGTCGTATGTGCATTCATTCTGGCGGATGACGTAGGACGTAGCATAAGGTCCGGTGAGAAGTGATGAATGCGGAAACGCAGCAGAGAGAGCAAAACAAAACACTGGTCATGAATTAGAAGTACAAAAATGAAGATTTGTAAAGAAAAATGTCGGAGGATTTTGATATAAGCCAAGAGGCGACTGGTTTTCCTTTGCTAAAGTAAGGAAACTTTGCTCCTGTAAACCAACGTCGGTTCTCGCGAGACTAGCATATTCTCACCGGACCTTACGAGTTTCCAGGAAATAATGGGATCTGATGAACTTCTGCCATTCAGATCTCAACTCCAAGTTATTTATTTATACTGTCTTAGTTAAATGTCAGAACAGTGACACCTGCTGAGAAAATGAATATATCCTGTTGTCACTCACTGGTGTTTAGTAGCTGTAAACAGGAAGCCATAATCCCACAATCTCTATTTTCTATCATCATCCTCTCTGTCTCTTAATGCCACAGTGGTGCAGATTAAAACATTATTAATTTTCATATTAATTCCAGTTCCAGTCACTTGTCATCAATACAAATGCCAAGTTAGGCCTGTTTCAGGGTGTTGGAGTCCACTGTGAAGGTCACAGATTCCTCTTGTTGGATATTGTAGCTGATAACAAGATCATGGGAAAAACTCCATATTCTTTGACAACATAAGGTTGAATATGCAATATATATTCAATCATACAGTGATATGATTTTACAGAGAGTTTTAGAATGAGAATGAAAGTCTAGATTTTTCTGAGTCTAAACTAATGAAACCACTTCCTGTGTAGGGTTTGCACTATTTAAAAACACGGTACACATTATAAAGATCACACCTCATCTGTGCACACATACTGTACTCTACTGTAAGTAAGAGCAAATAATGGAATCAGGGACCTTTTATGTATGCAGAAATAT
>NW_015637670.1:0-1750 GCF_001515625.1 Sinocyclocheilus rhinocerous | reverse complement strand
GCTACTGTACTTTGTACAACTTTTTTCTTTTTAGTTTTGTTGTTGATTAATAAAAAATCTGATACATGTTGTTCAGGTTTTGGCTCAATGGTGAGCCGAATAACCAAGACGGAAATGAGGACTGTATTGAACTGATGCCTTCAAATCCCGTCCTGAACAACTGGAATGATCTGCCATGCTCACAAAAGAGAAAAGGGTTTTGTGAGAAATAGGGTTCATCCCACCTTTTTGTGGTTTTGCTTCAAAGTAGTGGATATTCATATGAAAGGAAAATGTAAAAATGTCATTCTTTTTTATTGCTATAATAAACTCAAGGGCAATAAAACATTCACAGAATGTTTTAGTGTTTTTCCTCATATTCTCATTTTAAAAACGAGACCATCACAAGCTGAAGACACAACTCTTCCACACACACCACAATCAAAACAAAACTTTACTTTTCTGCACCTTCACTTTTGCTGTAGCTTCTGTGACAAGTTTACTTTTAACACGTTATACAGGTTTTGGTTTGTTGAAGATCCAAATAATGTAGGCAGAAATGAGAACTGTATTGAACTGATGGCCTCAGATATCATCCTGAACTGGAATGATCTCCCATGCTCTGATAAGAGAAAAGGGATTTGTGAGAAATAGTGTTAATCCCGTCTTGTTGTGTTATTAATGCCATTATTTTATGGAAACAGTTGTGATTGTGATCGACTAGTTTCTGATTGTTTCTGACAGTATGCTATTTTAATTTTATAATTAATTATTTTTTTTTACATACAAGTGCAAAGTGTTCCAGATTGCCCTAATTCACCCTATTATGCTGATGCTGGTGTCTGAATAAAATGGCCAATAACCATTAGTAAACCTACAGCATTTCCTCCGGCCCAGAGAACAGATTTATTCCACTCAGTTTCTAGAGGGCCGCTCACTGCAGAGTTTAGTTCCAACACACATGCCCTGCAGTTTTCAAATAAGCCTGAAGGACCTGATTATTTGGATCAGGTACGTTTAATCAGATCCAAAGTGTTGGCTGAAGTGTTTTTCTTCCGATTTATATGTTTATGTTTCACACACATAATATCGCTAATTCCAATTCCAAAGAATCACTGTAATTTGTACTGTTGTTAGAGAATTGTGTGATCTATTACAAACTCTATTACAAGCATTATTAGAGAGAGAGAGAGCGAGAGAAGAGATGGAGATTTGAATATTTTTCTAGGAACATGTCAGAGTTTCTGCTTTCTTATGAAGTGTATTGTCATGTGTAACCCCTCCTGTCCTATTCTCCTCATTCTAACCCCTCCGGTCCTATTCTCCTCATTGTTGCTCCGAGCAGGATTTGAACCAACGCTTCCAGCATGGGAGGCGGGCACGCTAACAAGGACGCTAAAGACCGCAGTCTCTAGCATGCCTCTTGAGATCAGGATAGTGAGGTTTACCCGCGCAACTCTTACCAGCTGGCCTCCGTTACACATATAATTATTTTCCATGGAATTTACTTGTTAATATGTTATTGTATGACAATTAGAGATGTTTGTCATTATAAACAACATACTCTCTAAATGGCTGTTTATTGTCTAAAGACAAAGGTGGATTACTTACAAAGACCAATTTAAAACATTATTTCTAATATGGAGTATATTACTTGATGTTTGTATGTTTTCGTCCTGTTTGGCGGAAGATGTTTGGTGTTGATCACAGCAGGGCCGTAACCACGTTGAGGGACTAGTCCTCCCCTGATAATTAGATATGGCCAAACTGT
>NW_015637669.1:0-1532 GCF_001515625.1 Sinocyclocheilus rhinocerous | reverse complement strand
GGCCTGAGGTGCAGTTGATGACATCAACGACAGCAGAAAAAACAACTGAAGTTTTGAGGAACCTCTTCAGTCATTATGGTCTGCCTGAAGTCCTTGTGAGCAACAATGGACCACAATTTGTCTCTCAGGAGTTTGCAAATTTCCTGAAGGCCAACCATGTGAAACATATCCGTTCTTCCCCATATCATCCGGCAACTAACGGGCAGGCTGAGAGGTTTGTTCAGTCACTAAAACAAGCACTGAAGGCTTCTAAGGGCTCTTCTACTCTTCAGAAACGGCTGGAAACATTCTTGCTGACGTACCGCAACACACCACATCCGACGACAAAAGAGTCCCCTTCCCTGTTGTTTTTGGGACGCCAGTTGCGCACACGTCTTGATGCCTTAAAACCCAGTGTGACAGCTGCTGTGCGACTCTCACAGACCTCTCAGGTTCTCCGGCGAGCTGGTCGTTCAAAGCAGAGACAGTTTGGAGTAGGTGATGTTGTGCTGGCTCGTGATTACAGGGGGAGAGAGAGATGGACATCAGGAGTGGTGACGGCTCAAAGTGGTCCAGTATCTTATACTGTGGATGAAGGCGCTTCTGAGGAATGGAGGCATCATGCTGATCAACTTTTGTCCATTCCAAACCAAACAGCTGAAACTCAGTTGACAGAATTACCTGATAACAAGAATGTGTCTGTTCCGGTGCAGACCTCTGTAAATGCCACTTCATCTGCACCACCAACAAAGGAACAAGATGTTAACGGCGACACATTAGCAGAGTCTCAGACAAAGCACGGCAAACTCGACATTCCACCAGCGCAGGTCAGACGTTATCCAGCCAGAGTGATTAAACCACCCAACCGTCTGACATTATAGGACTATGGAAACGGCTGGATTGAACTGTAATTAGTTATGTTATTGAGCCTGTTCTGACATGGTGCAGAATAATCCCCAAACTGGCTCGAGGCAAGAGGCAGTCTACCCTCTACCTCTCAAGTAGAATAAATAAATGCGTAATGTTTGTGGTTTTGAAAATGCTTTGGAGTTTGTTTCTTGATTTAAGAGGGGAGGAGATGTTATGTATGGGATACTGTCATTCTCCATAGTGCCTGTAGGTGGCACCACCACTTTAGTAATTATTAGTAGTTGTGTTCCTTTAAATAAAGCAAGTGAAGAAGTTAAGTACCCCAGCGTGTGGCTGTGTTATTTATCGTAGTGCATTCAAGAGTGTATTCTACATGTTATGATAGTGAAAACATAACATGTCCCACTTCAGGTCCTGAGAGATAGTGGTGCCCAGGAACCTGAATGACTCCACTGCAGTCACAGTGCTGTCCATAATGGTGAGCACAGACTGTAGAGCCACAGGCCTGTAGTCATTTAGTCCTGTAATTTTGGATTTCTTTGGGATGGGGATGATGGTGGAGCGTTTGAAGCAAGAAGGGACTTCGCACAGCTCCAGTGATCTGTTGAAGATCTGTGTTACGTCCCAAAGACGTATAGTTCTGTCATGACTTTAAGATACTGTGTGTTTCCTTCTGTTGTTAT
>NW_015637668.1:376-508 GCF_001515625.1 Sinocyclocheilus rhinocerous | reverse complement strand
TTCTTTTGTAGTTTTGTTTTCTGCATTATCTATGTGAATATTAAATTAAAATTCAATAGCAAATATTCAAAATTCTGCAATAGCAAAACAGTCAAACTCTGAGGAAATCATTGATAGCATTTCTGTGAACCC
>NW_015637668.1:0-137 GCF_001515625.1 Sinocyclocheilus rhinocerous | reverse complement strand
TCTCATGAAAGTAAAGTTAGGAGGGGCTGTTTCATTGAGGACCGTTGCACTGCAGCTATTTTCTAGCCAGGTTTAGAAACATAAAATCCAGATTGTTTGTGGTTATTAAGTAATTGATTAGAAATGATTTATTTTTT
>NW_015637667.1:424-581 GCF_001515625.1 Sinocyclocheilus rhinocerous | reverse complement strand
AAGCCATATTTTTAGAACCCTTTGTCATAGATACATTCTGATCATATCATCTAAAATGATAGGAAACATCCTGAAATTACTTTAGATACTTTTATTGTACTTCTGCGTCAATTTCCCTTATCTTGATTACCACATAAGTAAAAAAAAAAAAAAAAAA
>NW_015637667.1:0-231 GCF_001515625.1 Sinocyclocheilus rhinocerous | reverse complement strand
GTATTCATAGGTTTCATGTGACGTCACACAGTGGTGCGGCCGCCATTTGTAGGACCGAATTGCAATTCCGTCAATCTGCTGTGCTGTGCTCTGGGCACATCAGCAAAATGTGCTGAAAACAGCAAATCACAATGGATTATTTACCAAGAGATGTGGGTGTATTGGATTTTTTGATTAAATATTTCCCGTAAGCATAGATGAGTTTTTATATTTTAGTATTTTAGTTAGCAA
>NW_015637666.1:0-461 GCF_001515625.1 Sinocyclocheilus rhinocerous | reverse complement strand
AGTAATAGAAATTTGGTGGTTAAATGTGCTAAGTTTTCTGTCATTAATTAATTAATTAATTAATTAATTAAAGTAATAGAATTTTGGTGGTTAAATGTGCTAAGTTTTCTGTCATTCATTCATTTATTCATTGATTCATTACAGTAATAGAAATTTGGTGGTTAAATGTGCTAAGTTTTCTGTCATTCATTCATTCATTCATTCATTCATTACAGTAATAGACATTTGGTGGTTATGTGCTAAGTTTTCTGTTATTCATTCATTCATTCATTACAGTAATAGAAATTTGGTGGTTAAATGTGCTAAGTTTTCTGTTATTTTTTCATTCGTTCGTTCATTCATTCATTCATTCCAGTAATAGAAATTTGGTGGTTAAATGTGCTAAGTTTTCTGTTATTTGTTCATTCGTTCGTTCGTTCGTTCGTTCGTTCCAGTAATAGAAATTTGGTGGTTAAATGTGC
>NW_015637665.1:0-916 GCF_001515625.1 Sinocyclocheilus rhinocerous | reverse complement strand
AAATTATATTAAAAAAATAAACATTAATTATAAATAACAATTAACAAGTGCAGTGTACTTAACATTATTGTTTATCATACGTCATGTTTTTCATTTACCAATTATTTTGATGCAGTGGTGCTGTATTAAATACAAATACTAACTCAAAAAATACACTTATCACTGTAAACCCGAACAGTACTACTAACTTATACAGATTAAGAACACTGCAATTAAAGTCTGTTAAATCGTTAATGCAACTTATAACAATTACATTTTCTGAACAAGGAATTTCGTTTTATTTTTGTGTGGCTCAACAGTTTTGAGTACACTCTTCTATTTCAGTTATTATTTTTAAGTTTACTGAGTGACGTAAAGTGACGTCATCTTGTTGCTCTAACCGACGTTCAGAAGAATCCATTCAATTGTATCTCTTTTTCTTTGTGTTCACTCCCTGGCTACTGTAAAGTGTTGAATTTGAGTGATTCAATAAAAAAAAAAAAATAGAATCCATTCAACATGGCGGATAATCGCAAGCGACCGGAGCAAACTTAATGAAACAACTTGTAAGTAAATCAAAACAACTGTGACAATTTCTTATTTGCTTTTTGAGTGTTGTAAGAATATCATGATAAAGGAATGTTTTCATTTTTGGGAAATGCTGTTTTTACACAGCGCTGTAAAGTGTGGCATTTCCCTAACGTTAGTGCTTTTGAATGCGCATTTTGAATGCTATTTTAGCGTCACTGCTTATAGTATAATGTTAACGTCAAAGAAGGCCACTAATGTTAATGTTAGCCGGCATTTTTTCAGTAAATGCAGTCCTAACATACATTTAGAATGTCGCTGCTGTTAATTGCAATGTTTAGGGCTGCGTTTCTCAAAATCATCGTGAGTTAAGTCGATTGTTGAGACCATTTGGTGGCAAATGTTTCTA
>NW_015637664.1:0-504 GCF_001515625.1 Sinocyclocheilus rhinocerous | reverse complement strand
TGTGTTAAATACAGTACAATGCAGTATTTTTATATATATATTTTTAATTGGGTGCACAAGTGCGAGAACAAGTTTGGTCAAAGTGCGTTACTGTTTTGTCAGTTTGGTTAATTTGCAATTTTCAAGCATCCAAAATCATTTTCAGTCAGGTACTTGGGATGACAATTTTTTACAAACATAATTTGAAAAGCACTTTTTTCCCGAAGAGGACACAAGTTCGAAGGACATCTGCTATACATCGCCATTTGCCATCCGAAGTCCTTCAACTGCATTGACCTGCATCTGCACCTACATGGTAAAAACATTTTCTTATATTCCTCACCAGTATTTTATTCAGGTAGTATTACCAGAAGTAATGCTATCAAATCGGTGCTCAGCAAGCTGTCGAGCTAGTGAGTGTATGGTTTTAAAATGGCCCTTCAGTGCTGAAATGTGAATATTTGAAACATATATTTACATGCATTTACAGTCACCAGGTTTTATCAATTATAAAACGTCTCTTCA
>NW_015637663.1:0-475 GCF_001515625.1 Sinocyclocheilus rhinocerous | reverse complement strand
AATCTCAAGTGAATGCTATATAAATGCAAGGCAGTAAGCTCATTGTCTGCATATCCAGCATGAACCAATCAGTTTGTGACAAGTCGTTTAACTCTCTGAATATCATCAGTTACATTAACAACCCGTCGCCTGCGCCATCTAGAGTTTCATGACTGAACTATATATATAACATTTTTATTTGAGCTAGTTGCCAAGGAAACATAATTAAAACTAAATACTCTAAAACTAATAATTAAAAAAAATATTTAAACTATACAGACATTTAAAAAAGGCTAATACAAATGACAAAAACAACTAAATTAATTTGGAATTCTGTGTAAAAATAAAGTGCAAACAGAAAAATATAAGAATAAAATCTAAAAATATGAACAAAAACAATAGAATAGTATCTCAATGATATTAAAATAGCACTGCTGCTTCCAGATGAAGGTGTTTTATTAAAGGGGTCATATGATGCGATTTCAATTTTTCCTTT
>NW_015637662.1:691-837 GCF_001515625.1 Sinocyclocheilus rhinocerous | reverse complement strand
TGCATCGCAACCGACCGCTCCACCGGGGGGACCCCTGTAACCCCCGAGCTGCACCACCGTTGAGGGAGGAGAGGGAGGAGGAACCAACAGATCGGTTTCCGGCAGTAAAAAGGTGCCGTCCACGACCTGTTGAGCTCCTCATGCAC
>NW_015637662.1:0-602 GCF_001515625.1 Sinocyclocheilus rhinocerous | reverse complement strand
CACCCCGAGAACCAATCGTGCAACCTTGAGGGCTCGGGACACGGTGGAAGTCTCCACTCGAGCCCTACCCCTACGGCGGCCCGGGAAAGCATAGCCATTATTTCCGGATCCGATTCAGGCATTGCTACAGTCCCGGAGGACAGCAGCGCAGCCGAATCTTCCTCTCCAAAAAGCTCCAGCTCACCCTCCGATGCAGCGATCGACATCTGGTCATTGGGATGAGCGCTAAAGGATATGGCTGGTACGCTCCTTGTAGAGGGCCCAGCACGTTCCATTGGCAGCTCAACTGGTTGCGGAGTGCAAGAGGAGCGATGGTCCCCCGAGGATTGGTTCCCTGGAGGGTTTGCCACCACTGTTACCCTCAGACCGCCCGTGCTACTGCCTGAAGTAGCCCCCGCCTCACTGCCGCCATGATGAGAACTAGATAGAGGCAGAGGCAATGGAACTCCGCCCCTTTGAGGAAACGGAGCTTGGCCCGTGACTCCAAGATGAACATCTTCCCGCAATGAGAACATGACTCATCCACAAATGCCACCTCAGTGTGCTAGATGCCCAGTCACGTGAGGCAGCGATCGTGACCATCACCCAGCACCAGGTAACGA
>NW_015637661.1:282-582 GCF_001515625.1 Sinocyclocheilus rhinocerous | reverse complement strand
GTAACCGGCATGATGTGAGCAGGCTCTGGCTTGGCAGATGTGACGAGAGCAGGCCCTGGGGTAGCAGACATGAGGTTAGCAGGCTCTGGTTTGGCAGACATGATGTGATCAGGCTTTGACTTGGTAGATATGACATGAGTAAACTTTGACTTAACTGGCATGATGTGAGCAGGTCCTGGAGTAGCAGACATGACGTGAGCAGGCTGTGGCTTGGCAGACATGATGTGAGCAGGCTTTGGCTTGGCAGGCATGACGTGAGCAGGTTCCATAGACTCTGACGTGACTTGAATAATCCCAGAC
>NW_015637661.1:0-167 GCF_001515625.1 Sinocyclocheilus rhinocerous | reverse complement strand
AAGCAGAGCCACTCAACCGCAGAGCAAAGTCTATATACTCGGCAAGGGACCAGTGAACCTTTCCCCCAGGAAGCTGGGAGCAAATGGGCTCATTTAATCAATGACAAAAAATGCCTTTGAGTGCCACGTCATTAAAGTCCACATGGTTAGAAAGTTCAAGAAACTCA
>NW_015637660.1:467-583 GCF_001515625.1 Sinocyclocheilus rhinocerous | reverse complement strand
ATCAACATTGGCTACCAGAAATCACTTACTCTGCCTTTAATGAGTTCACACGTAATGTAAAGACGGTTTAATTCATACTGGAAGCCGGAGGGCGCTCTTGCACAGAAACTCCACAC
>NW_015637660.1:0-315 GCF_001515625.1 Sinocyclocheilus rhinocerous | reverse complement strand
ATACGATTGCACAAAATATATGGTTTATCTGTGTTCTTCAATCTTGGGTATTTTTATAAGGAAAGTATATTTATAATGCAATGTTAATCAACATGGCCTTTATCACTGTATATAATACTATCATTCTGTAATATGAAACGTCTGGTCACAAAAATAAGTATTTCAAACACTCGACTATGTTATTAAGTTAATTTGGAGAAAAAGCATGTCAATAAATTATATCTTTGTTGGACAACAGTTTTGTAAACAGGCTGTATCGCACACGTGCTGCTGTAGTACATTTATTCAGACCGATTTTTTGTGCACTGTACAGCC
>NW_015637659.1:0-969 GCF_001515625.1 Sinocyclocheilus rhinocerous | reverse complement strand
ATAAAAAAAAAGAAAATATAAAAAAATTGGAGGATTACGATCCTGCTGACGATCGTCATCACTGTCTTGTGTCTTGTGAAAATTGGTCCATTCTGAAGTCGAAGCTTCGAGAAAGCGGTCTTCTGACACGATCAGGGGAGCGTCATCACTGTCTTGTGAAAATTGGTCCATTCTGAAGTCGAAGCTTCGAGAAAGCGGTCTTCTGACACGTTTTATCAGGTGAGTAAATGTGTTAACATCTCATGAAATATAAAACAAGTTATATTGGGTAACTTTTAACATAGAAGATCGTGTTTTAATAAAATATGACTTTGTGCAATGACTATTTTTGTTCTTTTTTGTGTATTCTAATTTCCCGCCAGTATACTGTGGCCTATAATACCATGAAGCTAACTGTGGCAGTGTGAACAGAGAAATTTTATGTCACTTGTAAGCATGTTAGTATAAGGCTAACGTTAATGATTTTGAAATGTCAAGGGGATGCTAACCGTTTGTGTTCGGAATAAGAGCCCCGCGTTTTAATTTTTGAATCTCTCCACCATCTTAGATTATTTTCAATTTTAAGCAACGAACATCACCCTGCCTTCACGGGGGTCCGTGTACTTTTGCGTCCATTCATTTTTTCGTTATTTATCCCAGAAATGAAAATGCGGGTTTTTCTTGTTAAAACTGTGATTAAGCAGAAACATGCCTTTTCACTCTTATTTCATTAAAAATCGTAATAATGTTATAAAACTAGTTTCTTAGTGTATATCAATGCTAAATTTAATTTTTAGCGTCTCTATGACTCTAATAGCAGTGGCGGACTGACCATCGGGAGCACCTTCCCTGTGGGCCGGCCCATTGCGTAAATATAATGAGTTAATGTACGTAGTCTATATCTCTCCATCGGCCCAGACGAATGGACGGCGCAGCCAACTTGATTTAAAAATTATAATTAATTTTGCATGCTCTGGCTCAGTGCAGCCA
>NW_015637658.1:0-1022 GCF_001515625.1 Sinocyclocheilus rhinocerous | reverse complement strand
AATATAGAGGAGAGATTTGGCTTCTAATTATTCTCTCACTAGGCGTTTCAGTTCAGTGGGCTCAGGTTGTTTCGGATCATTCTAGCTTAGATTTTTCCCAGTTACTGTTTTTCTGCATTCTGGACATTTGTACAAATTAACAGGTTTAAAAGTCTTTTAAACAGTGAACACTTAAACATCTTTGTTTTTTGGGCAGTGTTTAATCTACTGTGATATTACCATGTTTTTTGGAAATGATACTATGGTAATGCCATGTTGTTCTGCACATTTACCATAGCACAGTATTAGTAAAACCATTGTATATTTTGCAATACCTTGGTGTACCATGACAAAACCATAGTAATTAAATATTGTAATCATTTAGTGCCATAGTATTTATTTCAATTAATTACTGTAACGGTTACACTTTATTTTAAGGTGTCCTTGTTACAGTGTAATTATACATTTAAGTACTGAGTAATATTAATGAACTACATGTGCTTACTTTGTGGTTAGGGGCTACTTGCATGTAATTATGCATAATTTATTGTTATTATAATAGTAAGTACATGTAACAAGTAAGGACACCTTAAAATAAAGTGTTACCAATCTAACACATCACTGTAATGTGGTACACAATATCACTTTTGATTATGCATTTGAATAATTGTGGAGTGTTGATTCAAACACAGTTTGAACTGATTTGAAATTGTTCAAACTTTTTTGGCTTTTTTCCCCACTTTACTTTTTAATAAGTTATACCAGACAGATAGCTTGTTATCTGTATTAATAAATACCAGCTACATTTCAATGCATAAGCTCATAATCATGTTGCAGGTAATTGAATCATCAGTGTCTCAGTGTTTAGTGGATCAAGGTCCAAGGTTCATGTTCATAATGTACTAATTCAAATTATAGGGAACTAGAGAGTGGAATGAGACATCCTCATAATTTGGTATCACCACATTTGCGCGTTTTCATGTTTCAGCTCTAAAATGTGTGAGGAAGGAGGGTTTTTGGGAGGCAGTGGATGTTTTGCAGAA
>NW_015637657.1:0-505 GCF_001515625.1 Sinocyclocheilus rhinocerous | reverse complement strand
TCTTTGGTGTCCTTTTGGAGTTTCTAAGTGTCCTTTTTTGGAAAACTCTCTTTTATCTTGAAAAAGTGTCCTTTTTTGGAAAGACATCTAAATTTATCTTGATAAATAAAAAGCTTGCAGAAAATACAGATTTTTGAGAATCACCCTTTAATCTTTTGGTTTATTTTGCTGGATATAGCAAATGATGACAAAATAAACATTTGAAACAAGATAAATGGTCTATGCTTAATTTCATGAAGTGTGCGATTAATCACGATTAATCACAGAAAAAGGGTGTGATTAATTAGATTAAAATTTTTTATCTATTTACAGCCCTAATATATATAATATTATTATATTATATATAAGCAGTGTAACGATACATGTATTCGTACCGAACCATCACGGTACGGACATCTCGGTTCGGTGCATGAGGCCTTACAATGAATACAGGCAATTCACCCTCAATCCAGAAGGGGGCGCCCACAGTAATGCAATGCTGTTTGATAACCGCCAGCAGAAGAAC
>NW_015637656.1:0-1032 GCF_001515625.1 Sinocyclocheilus rhinocerous | reverse complement strand
CTTCCCACATTGATCACAAGTGAATGGTTTCTCTCCAGTATGAACCCTCATATGTGCCGTAAGGTGTTGTTTTTGTGCAAAACTCTTCCCGCACTGATCACACGTGTACGGTTTCTCTCCAGTGTGGATCATTTCGTGTGTTTTCAGATGTCCTAACTGAATCTCTCTCTTGTCACAGTGTGAACACTTATAAGGTTTCTCTCCAGTGTGAATCCTCTCATGCAGTTTTAAACAGTTTGCTGTAGTAAAAGTCTTTTCACACTCAAAGCACATGTACTCTCTCACAGCAGTATGTATTTTCTGATGTTTTTTCAAACTTTGTAGACATGAAAAACTCTTTCCACACAAATAACATGAATGTGGCTTCTCCTTTGTATGAACTCTCAGGTGATTCTTCAGGTCTGAAGCTCTCAAAAACATTTTGCCACATTGATCACATGCATATGGTTTCTCTCCAGTGTGGATCATCATGTGTTCCTTAAGTTTTGATGATTGTGAGAAACTCTTCCCGCACTGATCACAAGTGAATGGTTTCTCTCCAGTGTGAACTCTCATGTGAAGATTAAGACTACGTTTGCTTGTCAAACTCTTTCCACACTGAGTGCATGTGAAAGATTTCTTGGCTCTTCTTTTCTTTAAACCTTTCTGTTTGGTTTGAGAGCAACTCCAAGGTTTTTCTCTGGTTTTGACATGATTTTTCTCCTCAACGTCACTCAATTCTTCATTCTCCTCTTTTTCTTCAATAAACTCTAAAATAAAAGCAAAAACAGTTAATTTGTCAGTAACTTGGGAAAATAAATAGAGAAATGTGAAAGGACATAAAAGTGAACCCTGGTGTAACAGTGTAAAGACAATTTCTGTACAAAATGTTGTTCCTTTTGATACAATTTGATCAATTATACATCCCTGAAACTTTTCATGATGAGGTACAATAATCTTCAAAATATCATTTTTGAAACATTATAGACACAAATACCATGTTAATAGAGAGAACTATTAAATGTTTGATTAACCACACAATTATCTAACATA
>NW_015637655.1:758-1030 GCF_001515625.1 Sinocyclocheilus rhinocerous | reverse complement strand
CAAAAGCCAAATGTTGCACACCCGTTCCAATGTCTATAGGAGACGAGCACATGCTTCATGACAGCCATTCGTCCCACAAGCACTCCGACAATCTCAGCGATTAATGTGGAAATAAACTCCTCACTGGCTGTCATTTGATTCTTGAATGAACAACTTCATTGCTTCTCTGTAACTGCTTCACTACTTTGAAGGGTGTTATGCCATGTGGTTTTGATGTCATGGGCTTGCCATTTTGTATCCTTATTCCTAACTGCCACCTGGACATTGAGAAT
>NW_015637655.1:0-307 GCF_001515625.1 Sinocyclocheilus rhinocerous | reverse complement strand
GTCACACAACAAAAGTCATTTGCCCCTCCAAACCCCTGCCCCCACACTGGCCACACGTATGGCAAGTGTCCCACAAGCCTGTGGCCAGCTCAATGCAGTTTGCATATGGTCTAGCGGTTAGGATTCCTGGTTTTCACCCAGGCGGCCGGGGTCCGACTCCCGGTATTGGAAGTTGGGCTCATTTTTGCTTCCCTTCTCAAAAAGCCAGCACGTCTTCCTGCACCAGAAGTGATTTTTGGTCAGCAGCAGAGCTACAGAACCCTTATAGGTTGAAGTTCTGACTAACACCCCATACCTTCGATAGCTC
>NW_015637654.1:2821-4084 GCF_001515625.1 Sinocyclocheilus rhinocerous | reverse complement strand
GTTTAATCTGACGCTCTGTGTGCTCAGCTTCAGACTGAAATCAAATCACATTCACTGTAATCACCTCATACAACATGCATCAACAAATGTCTAGACAAGCTGAATTTATTTTTCTTAAAATTGCTTTGAATGTATTTGTAACACTTCAACAACACACTCATTCATCCAACTGCCTGTACTTTGTATGCGCAGGTCGCACATTCACACTGATTTTGTTTTACAATAATCGGTTGTTCCACAAGCTGCCAACACTAGCCCTGGCTGTTGTTTCACAGTAGAAAATGAAACTAAAGAGATGGAACAACAACAACAACAAAATACCGGAGAATGCAACAACAAACAGACACCTGCTTTGACAAGTGGTTGTGTGAGGGGGTTATGAGATGGCTGCAACTTTAGTTTAAAAGAGTACAAAGATATTTTTTTATTGGTCATACCTTCTGCAGAAAAATAGTGCAGAAACAGGACAAAGATGAATCTGTCTAGAGCGCATGTGTCGACCTCCTGTGTTGACACATGCAATTCCACCACTGCACCAAGTGTGAGTCAGGTAAAAAATTAACATCATGCAGTTGTATTCATCAAGCGCTGTTGTAGGCAAAGTGTGGCGACTTTGAAGAAAATCAAATATATGATTTTTGGTTGCTACATCATTCTCCTAGAACTTTGGCTAAAATTCTGGCAAGGTTGTTCCAAGTTTATAAATGAACGTTCGTCCAGTGTGTTAATAGAATATTTGTATAAAGTTATCTTATGTTTAATAGTGTTCACAAGAATGTTTCAGGAACATTATACTAACCTTTAAAAGACGGTCTTTTAACATTGAGGAAACTAGATATGTTTATGTTCTTGGGACATAAAATCAATATCAAATTACAAATCAATATTCCTAGAATGTTACGTTGTTAATAAAAATTTAGTTGAAATTATGTTTCCGGTAAATCATACTAATCTTAAAAACATTCCACTAACATTAAGAAAACTAAGAAAATTTTGGAAAATGTTCTTAGAACAAAAACATTTTTTTAGCTGGGCTCATCGTTTCATTTGTGTTATTTGATGGCTTCACTCTTTCTAAAATGTGGATAGTCATTAATAATAAATAGACGTGTTTAAACCTGTTTCTGTTTCCTCACCTTGTTGTGTTGTACGGTTTCCTTAATCTCTCCTTTGATTTTTTCTCTGCATTTAAGTTTCCACTGTAAGGACTTCAGTGCTGTATTGAGCTCCTCCTGGAATGTTACACACACACACACACACACA
>NW_015637654.1:1167-2732 GCF_001515625.1 Sinocyclocheilus rhinocerous | reverse complement strand
TGATACATATGATATATAAAGTTGAGCAAAATGCCAAACAGAAATACTGGGCATATGAATGTAATGATATCTGTTTGTGACTATTGTTAATTACATATTAAACAAAGGATATGTCCTACCTTATATGATGCAACAACTTCACTGATGGGTCTGAATTTGTGATTGTCGTGTTGTTGTGAATCTCTGCACACTAAACACACCGGCTGTTTGTCCTCCAGACAGAAGAGTTTGAGTTTCTCACTGTGTAAACTGCAGATCTCCTCAGATCCTGATGAACACCTCTCATTTCTCTCCTTCAGAAGCAGATCACACAAGTTTTTTAACACACGGTTACATGGAGGTTCATCGCTTGAGGATCTTCTCCAGCAGACAGGACACTCCTGAGTTTTCTTGGTTCTCCAAAACTGTTGAAGACACTCTTTACAGACACTGTGACTACATGATAAAACAACAGGATCCTTGAAGATTTCACTGCACACATGACAAGAAAAATAATCTGCAGATAGTGAATCCGTTTTCACTCTTTGAGCTCCAGCAGTCTAAACTTTACTTTCACTTTCTGAATAATGGTTTAAAAAATGGAAAACGAGAATCACACAGCCATTTCACGATTGGCCAGATTCACCGCATGACAACTATCACGTGTTTCGGGTTTATTCTAACCTTTTCAATTCCAATAATAGCCACAAATCTGTTTTTAGAACAGTAAAAGCTTTTTACCTGTAGTCGCAATGTTATATTGAGTCACGTTTATCATAAAACACTGATGAAAGCATATATTCCCCCACTTTATTAGTATATAAATAGTATATATTTATGTCGAACTTTATTCTTGAACAGATGGCGATTTATTAAGCAGTATATAATCAGTATATCTATTATCAGTATTATATGATAATAATTTACTATGGTACCATGGAACCGCCACAGCACAGTACTTTGTCATGGTCCAAACATTATCCAGCCAAACTTTATTTCTGATGAAAATAAATCATAGTCATTTTGATTTTATTTTAATGTATAAGATTTTTAAACATACATCTACAGCATCAAAATACAAGAACAAAACACTGAAGACCCAGGTGACTGGCAGTCTGGGCCTGATTCCAGGAGGAAAGCACTGTCTACTTGAGAAACACCAAAATGAGAAACATCTCTCTCTCTCTCTCTGTCTCTTTCTTTCTCTTGCAGTAATATGTGGGCATTCCCAGCAAGCAATTTTGCATTTAAAAGACGTCTATTAGCCGTCTAAACACAGCCCAGACGTCTAGGCTAAAACAAGGCTAAATTTGGGCTGTCAGTGAAAATTTAATAGACGTCTAACCATAGCCCAAGAATAGACTAGTCATCAATTAGACCGCTATTAAACAACTACATATATACGTCTAATAGACAGTGAATATGGGTCTAGGCTAAAACAAGGCTGAATTTGGGCGGTCAGTGAAAATTTAATAGACGTCTAACCATAGCCCAAGAATAGACTAGTCATCAAATAGACCGCTATTAAACGACTACATATATACGTCTAATAGACAGTGAATATGGGTCTAGGCTAAAACAAGGCT
>NW_015637654.1:370-591 GCF_001515625.1 Sinocyclocheilus rhinocerous | reverse complement strand
AAAAAAAAAGCACAAGAAAAGCTTGACATAATTTTTTTTACTATAATTACACTAATTGTGACAGGGAGTCATTCTCTTTTGCTTGGATGCCAACTAAAAACAAAAATGAGATATATAGTGTATCACCATTCAGTGCATTAAGGGGGGAAGTCGTGGCCTAAAGGGTTAGAGAGTTGGACTCGTAACCCAAAGGTTGCGAGTTCGAGTCTCGTACCGGCAGG
>NW_015637654.1:0-289 GCF_001515625.1 Sinocyclocheilus rhinocerous | reverse complement strand
CACCTTCAGTACCACGACTGAGGTGCCCTTGAGCAAGGCACCGAACCCCCAACTGCTCCCCGGGCGCCGCAGCATAAATGGCTGCCCACTGCTCCAGGTGTGTGTTCATGGTGTGTCTGTTCACTGCTGTGTGTGTGCACTTAGGATGGGTTAAATGCAGAGCACTAATTCCGAGTATGGGTAACCATACTTGGCCACATGTCACTTCACTATAGTTTTTTTCACTATAGTTTTTTAAAAAGATAGAAGCTCTCTGGTAAATGTTGTGTGTTTTATACACATACCTCTA
>NW_015637653.1:434-545 GCF_001515625.1 Sinocyclocheilus rhinocerous | reverse complement strand
TCTTGTCACGGCCACGGAGGCCATTCACGAACTCACTGCCTGCCCCCGTCATGACCGTTCATGAACTTCATGAACTCACTGTCTGTCCTGCCACGGCCAAGGAGGCCGTTC
>NW_015637653.1:0-115 GCF_001515625.1 Sinocyclocheilus rhinocerous | reverse complement strand
TCTGCCTGCTCCGCCATGGCTCCCTGCTCTGCCTGCTCCGCCATGGCTGCCCGCTCTGCCATGGCTCCCAGCTCTGCCTGCTCCGCCATGGCTGCCCGCTCTGCCTGCTCCGCCA
>NW_015637652.1:0-8761 GCF_001515625.1 Sinocyclocheilus rhinocerous | reverse complement strand
GCCTTGAGTTCTGTTGCACAGACATGCGCTAAAACAGTTTTAGTCCATCACACAGACAAACATCAAGTCAGTTTCAGTTCTGTCACACAGACACTCGCTTCTAGTTTGTGCGACGCCTCGTGGTACCGTGAGAGGTTCATGTCTAAAACTTAGTATTACGAGCACTTCCTGTGTCTGTTTGCCTCTTTAAGAATAATCGCTTTATGTATTCCCCAATTGTAAGTAGCTTTGGATAAGAGCGTCTGCAAAATGACTAAATGCAAATGTGGATACTCGCTAACCAGTCTTCTAGTTTGTCACAAACACTCACTCAGGACAGCTTCAAACGGATTAAAGGATGTTGACCACAGATTTCGCTTCAGATTCAGGTCGTGTTTTGAACACAAGATTCACCGCATCGACCAGTATAAGCAGCTTGATTTGGAAGTGACTTCAGTACAATTCAGTCGAGATCGGCTCTCCCTGCATGAAAGAGTTGCACATCATTAAGAAGATCAAGCATCTTCAAAAGATGTGGATATACTTCACTCTCCATTCATCTGAACGTGTCTTTATGAAGCTAAGCCAAATTTCTTTTCATACTCATGCTTAAAGTTATCATCTCATCTCATCACATTGGGCATAGCTTGTTTGGAAACTGCTGTTGCTTAAAGCTATTTAGTCACTATTGGAAACTACTGTTACCAGGATTTTACGTTTACGTTATCGTCAAAATGCTTAGACTCTGGTGTTATCTGGTGTTATGGGAAACATATCATTGCTTAAGCACAGTTTGAATTTGAAGGAGTGTGGAATTATGTTCATGGATGAGGAAGCGCACTGTGTTCCATAGTTTATTTGCTGTGAACCGATAACTGAAGGTAACAGGATACAATGCCACTGACAGGCGATGCATGACATCAAGACTTAGATATACAAGACGAGGCACTCATATTGCCATGAATGGGAGACACTATTGCCAACTATTTTCAGTGAAGTAGCTAAAGCCTGTTCGAGTTGCTAAATATCTCTAGATGACGTCATATGCCATTTAGCATATTCATTACATGCATTGCATTCTGCCTAGTGTCACTCCTTATATTGTTTACTTCTCTGATACTCTCTGTGCTCACACAACGTATTTAATACAGCAAATTGCATAAACTGTTCATATAGGCCTATATTCCATTTGTTTATTCCATTTTATAACTACTAAAAATCTAAAAAGGGTATTCAGTAAACTATATAGTTCTACATAGTTATATGTTCTTTTTAAAGGAGCTACAAAACCAGTAATTTAATTTGTGCATAAATAGCCTACATATAAAAGTATAAATAAAAATATACTGCAGAGAAGTGACATGAATAATTATTGCATTAGCCAATTGATTCTAATTGAAATCTTCTTGGTTAGCACTTAATATTTCTGTAGTACAGCCAAACAGCGTAGATCATTCATAAAAACATACATAAAAGAATGCGCATGCTCATGCCTCAGCATTTACACCAATAAGCTCTGCTGTATTATAAACCAATGACGTGTCGCTCCGCCCCATCGTCCAGACTGCTCTCTGGGGTACTTGCATTCACTGCCATTATAAAGCTTGTAAGAGCCAGGACATTTTTTTTATATAATTCCGATTGTATTCATCTGCAAGAAGAAAGTCATATACACCTAGGATGGCTTGATAGTGAGTAAATCATGGGGTAATTTTCATTTTTGGGCGAACTGTCCCTTTAATTGGTATATTAATTTCCTGCTCTGAATAAAGTCATCATTTTGAACAAATTGGATAAACTAAGGAGAATACAAAATAAATGTCAAATTGCAAAAGACAGTTTGTTGTGTTTCTGAGAAGAAGAATCTAATATACATTTTTGTGTTATTTACAGCATGCTGGTATAAATAAAAGCTGAATGAAATACATTGAAGTGAGGTAACAACTTTAATAATTTTGAATCTTAACTGATTTTTTAAGAATGAAATTATCTAGAGAGTAAACTGAATGGAGTTTAAACAAAGGCACAATATGTAAGATTGTTTTATTAAAATATCCAAAAACCACTAGAACAGCGTTATATATTTTGCTGACTTCTGTACTTACATTATCCCAAATGTTTCGAAGAATGTTTAAATCCAGAGAAATAGCTATTTTAACTAGTGTAACGGACCGTGTCATTGCGTCACCTGCCAATGAGGTTTCAATGTTTGATGCGTTTTATTAGACAGGTGACGACCACACAGAGAAGCATTATAACAGAACTTTCAAAATGTATCTAGTATGATAAATCAGTGCTGCTTTATCGGATTGCATCGGCTGTGGGGATGAAGACGACAACTCCCATGATTCCACACTCAGTCACGGCGTTATCAAACTATGCCTTTGTTTTTTTGTTTTGAATACACACCCTCTAGCAGCGAAAGCTTACATACTGTGCCTTTAAGCAGTTTGATCTGAATTACCTGAATGTATGAGGAAGAACTGTGATCATTATTACATTGACTGGAGCGACTCACCTTTGATAATAACAATGTATGTGCTGTTTGTATTCCCTTTACTGCTGCGGATCTTTAGTTTATAATCTCCAGCATGTTTAACTGTAGAGTTATTGATGGTCAGATCTCCAGTCTGATTGTTCAGCTCCAGGCTGCCTCTGAATCTCCCATCAAGAACATCATATGTCTTTCCAGTCCTTCCTTTTATATCAGCTATGAGGGAGTTTTCATCTCCAAACATCCACTGTATCTCATCATCTGTCAGTATTTCAGTAAGACCAGTGTACAGACGTACATATTCTCCCTTCCTCCTTTCCACATAGCTCACTTCATGTCACAGCAGCACATAGAAAAAAATAAATGAGGAGAATATAACAAGTCAGTAAAGTTTCATTCAGGATGTTTGTGTGTGTGTGTGTGTGTGTATACACATGCACATGCAGTAGTGGTTCTGGCTCATTTGGTGCCCTAGACAAAATAAGACACATCGCCTCCAAAAGGTATAAAGATGCAACATTACATACACTGATACACTTTTATTGTAGAAACACTTAACTCAATAAATAACTTTTAAATTATAAAAATACCTAGAAAACTGGCTGACTAAAACTGAAGTTGCTACATCATGAAATTTGTACATTCGACATACAACAATGAAGACTTCATTTCTTTACAATTTAAAGGTACACTATATTATTTCATTGGTCAATCGAGGAAGTCTGATGGTTGACAGCTTCTAGCAGCAATAAAACCATGAGAGAAGAGAATTCTAGAGCAAGAGCATGTAGAAATTCACGACTGCACAGGTCACAGGACAGGTTTGAGCACACGCAATATCAGAGGGAGAGCAGAGCCAATTAATAACAGATTAATAACAATTAATAACAGAGCACACTGTATATTTGAGAGAACTGCGCTCACGCATTACCTGCATGTGCTCTCATGTTAATGCGCTCTCAACATTAAAATAATGCCATGAATCAAGTATAAAGAAGAGAAGGAAGAGGTGTCTGAAAGCTGCAGGAGGTGTCTCATGCCGCTCTTCAGCTCGTTGCGAGCCCTGGGCAGCTGCCTATATTGCCTGTGCCAGGATCTGCCACTGTACTAATTATGTGACATTAATAACTATAATATTTTAGAACAAAATGATAAGTTTTAATACACATTCAATATTTATAAATGTAGGTAAATTATTGATACTTAATTGGTGTATTAATTTCCTGCTCTGCGTTAAGTCATTTTAAACAAATAGGATAAATTGAGGAAAATATAAAATGAATGTCAAATTACAGTTACAAACTATAATGTCCACCTTTGCCTATTAAAATTCAGTTCAGTGTAGAACTGTTCATATCAATGCATCATCACTCTTAAGCCTCGTACACACCGGGACGATTATCGCGCGCGCTTATCGCCGACGTTTTTTGACGCGTCTTTTGTGTTCATACCCAAGCGATTTTCGCTGGCGATGAGCCGAGTGAACGTGCAAATTCACTCCCTGACATTAGATGGTGCTGAATGAAAAACAGAAATAGCCCGGTACACATGCCCTTTGTTTAGTCACGAGGCGTTAAACGTCGGTGATAATCGCGCCCAATATTCGTGAACAAGCCTTTACACTTATGTACATTTTACAAACTAAACTGAAAGACAATTACTTACAGTTTATTGAAACCCTGAATATCTTGCACAAGGTCCCTCTGCTGCTGCTGATGGTCAGTACTTTATAGAGTCCTAAGTGTTCAGCTTCAATGTTTGTGATGGTCAGTGATCCAGTCTTTTCGTTCAGCTTCAGTCTGTCTCTGAATCTCTCATTAGCATCACCATATATCTCTCCAGTCCCTCCTTTGATTTGAGCAATGAGCTTGTCTTGAACTCCAAACATCCACAGGATCAGATCATCTCTCTGTATTTCAGTATCAGGGTTTAGAGTGACAGAATCGTCTCCTATCAGTAATTTCTTCTCCACTTTATCTGTCACAGCAGCACACAGAAACAGAGAAAAACAAAGACAAATTTGTCTTTAGATCAAGTGTGTGCATGTGAACATCAGAGTTTGAAATGACTACATAATGGGCATCCAGATGCTGTTTTATCAGTATAAAGACAGTTAGCTGTTTTCTTAAACAGAAACTTCAGATTTGATAACTCAAAGACAAAACTATAAATCCAAGTGAACTTTTAATACAGAGTGCTGATATAAATGAAAGATTAAGGAAATACTGTTTGGGGCAGAACCATGTTTTTTTCACAATGTAGTTTAATGGGAGATTTTAAAACTGTAATCATAGATTTCTAAAGAATGAAATGATCTACACAACAAACTCTGAATGAGGTCTGAACATTAAGCAGTTTGAGCTGAATTACCTGCAAAAAAACAGAATTATGAGGAATAACTGCTAGTGAAGATCTGTGAACATTATTATACTGACTTGAGCTACTTACCTTTGACAGTGACACTAAATGTCTGGTATGACAACCCACTGCTGGATCTGATCTGTAGATGATAGAGTCCAGAGAGTTCAGTTCTGGTGTTCTTGATGGCCAGAGATCCAGTCGTCTTGTCCAGCTCCAGTCTGTCTCTGAATCTCCCATCAGCAACATGAGCATATGTAAAGATCTCTCCGGTCTCTCCAGTGAATTCAGCTATGACAGTCTGCTGCTCTTCATCTCCATACAGCCACTGTATCGAATCATCTTTATTTATTTCAGTAGCTGGCTTTAGAGTGACAGATTCTCCCTCCATCTCTGCTACCATCCACTCTTCATGTGTGAGAACAGTGCATAGAAAGACAGAAATACACAGATGCCATTAGATCAAGAATGTGTGCATGTGAACAACAGAGTTTGAAATTTCTACACACAGATCATACAGATGCTGTTTTATCAGTGATGATCTTTATGCTGCTGTGTGGAAAGTTTGTGCTGAAAATGAAATTCTGTATACAAATATTATTAAATACAGCTCTCACTGACATGATCCTCTAGCATTAGAGATGATTCGGTTTTGTGCACATGAAATGCACCAGAAAACTAGCACAGGTCTTGTGTTATGTCCCTTAAATAAACACTGTGTAGAAACTTTTATGCTGTAATTTTATTTTGGAGGGCTTTATCACTTTGTCACAATATGTGGTAATATGACAATATAGGCCAATGGAGTGAGTTTAAAAAAAAAAGTTTTATAATAACCAAAGACAGAAACACACTGAAGACTGAAATGATCTGAGAAACTCTGAAGGAAGTCTAAACATAAATCAGTTTGAGCTGAATTCATTTCAGAAAAAAAAAAAGAATGAATGAGGAAGAATGTGATCATTATTACACTGACTGGAGTGACTCACCTCTGACAGAAATGCAGAATGATTTGTATAAGGTTTCTTTTGTGCCTCTTCTGATCTTCAGAGTGTAGAATCCAGAGTGTTCAGTTCTGGTGTTTGTGATGGTCAGAGAGCCTGTCTCCTTGTCCAGCTCCAGTCTGTCTCTGAATGTCCCATCAGGACCATCATATTTGAAGATCTTTCTGGTCTTGATTTCAGCTATGATAGTAGCCTCCTTTTCATTATTGAACCTCCACTGTATCCAATCATCTTTGTTTATTTCAGTAGCGGTGTTTAGAGTGAAAGATTCTCCCATTGCCACTTCTCTCTCACTCTCTTCACATGTGAGAACAGTGCATAGAAAGACATAAATAAACAGATGCCATTAGATCAAGTATGTGTGCATGTGAACAACAGCATTTGAAGTTTCTACCAAAGATCATGAAGATGCTGTTTTATCAGTGATGATCTTTACACTGCTGTGTGAAAATTTCGTGCTAAAAAATTAAATTCTGTATAAAAACATTATTAAATACAGCTCTCACTGACATTATCCTCTAATGTTAGCGATACTAGTTCTATGAACAGGAAATGCACCAGAAAACTAGCACAGGTCTTGAGTTCTGTCTCTTCAATAAACACTGTGTAGAAACTTTTATGCTGTAATTTCATTTTGGGGGTGCTGTCGTCACTTTGTCACAATATGTGGTTATATGACAGTATAGGCCAATGGAGTGATTTTTTTTTTAAACAAAGTTTATAATAACCAAAGACAGAAACACACTGAAGACTGAAATGATCTGAGAAACTCTGAAGGGAGACTAAGCATTAAACATTTGAGCTGAATTCACTTCAGAAAAAAATGAATGAATGAGGAAGAATGTGATCATTATTACACTGACCAGAGTGACTCACCTTCGACAGAAACAATTAATCTTTTGTATAAGGTTTCTCTGCCTCTTCTGATCTTCGAAGTGTAGACTCCAGTGAATGCAGCTTTGGTGTTCCTGATGGTCAGTGATCCAGTCTCCTTCAGCTCCAGTCTGCCCAAGAATCTCCAATCAGGATCATGCACTTTAATCTCTCTGGCCTCTCCTTTGATTTCAGCTATGAGAGTGTCTCCAGCTCCAAACAGCCACTGTATCTCATCACCTGTCTGTATTTCAGTAGCAGGGTTTAGAGTGACAGATTCTCCCTTCCTCACTGACACTGACAGCAGCACATAGAAACAAAGAAAAGAGGATATTATTATTCGGTTTGCAAACAAACATGTCCGTATCATTTAAGGACTAAGAGGATACTGTGTGATTCTTCATATGTGCTTCTAATAATCACTGCATCTTCTGGACGACTGTTACCTAAAGATCTGTAACAATTTGCAATAATGTTGCATTGTTAACATGAATTAACTGGTTAATAAAACATTTACCACTGAAAAATCAGGTTTTAGTCAAAGGAACAAACTTGTTTTTAAACTGTTCATTCGGGTAAATACTAATATAAATATTTTTCATCATCATAAAACTTAATACAAACATTCTGTTATTTACACGCCCTCATGTTCGTCCAAATGAATGAGTAGATTTTGAAGAATCTTCATGCAGCTCTTTTCCATGTAATAACAATTTATAATGGCCTTCACAAAATGACATTAAAGACACCAGAAAATGACTCCATGAGCTGTAAGTCTTCTGAACTCATACAACAGCTTTATGTGCAGTTTAAGTGTTTGTTTGCTGAAACTATTTGCTGTAATTCTCAAATATTATTTTTCATACTCAAACACGTGTTGAGTTCAGCTATGAAACATTCAGTCAACTAATTCCCTCTATCATGTTTGTAAATCAAATACCTTTTGTGTTGCATTTCAGAGCTTTAGTGAACGGGAAGATGATCAGTGAATAATTACTCATATTTCTGTCTGTTCTCACAAACCATCACATGACCTGAGAAGACTTTGAATATAGTAAACTAGTCACATGATACTTTTATGACAGATGACACTTACTAATACTTAAAATAGTTTGACAGACATGATCACTAAAAACTACTGTTGTACAGAAAAGAGCTCCATAATGTTTATCCAAATATCTTATTTTGCATTTGACAGAAAAAATAAAGTCATACACCTTTGCAATGACATAAAGGTGGGTAAATGATGAATTTATATTTTAGAATAAACTACTCCTTCATAGGAATAAATAAACAACACTAACTGATCAGACATGTTGAGATATATTAGCTGAATTATAAACATGAGTGTCATTTACAGCAGACGTACAAACACTCTCTCCATATCATTTTCTTGGTTTTCAGTTTATAGTTTCTGTATTAATAGTCTATGATGTTTAAATGAACAAAGTGAATGAAGCCACACACAATGATAAAAAACACAAACACATGTGCGAGGTGCTATGAAAGACTCATGCAGCCCAGATAAAACTCAAAATGAAGGACAGCAGGACTATGATTTTAGGCTAGTTTCTGCTAAATATCTCAACCTTCAATAGAAGAACAACAAAACTACATAAACACAAACAGACATAATCAAAAACATCTTAAATTCAGTATTTTAAACAGACAGAGATTCAGTAATTAGTATATTAATGTAATTTAGCTCAATACCAGACAATCACACACTTCATTAATTATTGCATCAATTACAAGCAGAACTTGTGGTTAACGTAGAAATGTTGACTGAAAAAATCATACTAGATTTAAACTCTACCGAACCACAATAAAGCTCAATGTTTTTTCTCTTGCTGTATCAACTGTAATACTTACACGTTTCTTTTGGTAGTTCAGAGGTCCTGCGGCGACAGTAGTACATCACACCTGCAGCTACACCTGCAGACACCAGAAGAACACCAACAATAATCCCTGCTACAGCACCTGGAGACACACCTGAATCTGGAACAGTTAAAGACAGACAGTCATTAGTGTGAATGTGTGTCTGATCTATAAC